>NW_016803023.1:499660-520520 GCF_001698545.2 Rhinopithecus bieti | reverse complement strand
AAAAAAAAAAAAAAAAAGTCTTTCCCACCTCTCAATCATTATCCTGAGAATGAAAGATTTTTACATAATAAATGTCCAGCACTGTATTTGACATAAGCCTGGTGATTAATAAAAGTTAATTTTTATTCCTTACTTCTTAATTTGATAAAGAATATGTATAGAAGTCAGAGTGTGTGCCATAGTAATCATACGTGGTTTTAAGGAATAGAAAAGTCAATAAATGTCATCCGTTAGAACAGGGCTGACTTCCTAAAAAATCTGAATGTTCGTTTGACTAATAGTAAGAAACTATCACCAACAACAGGAATGTACTCAAGCTTGTCTCATAGGTTTTACTCTGACATATCATTCACAGAGAGTTGAAACATGTTTAATCTATATTTATCAATAACTTTAAGGTTGTAAGTTCTAATTGATAGCAGTTGTGGGTTAGTGTCAGTGGTAGCTTTTCAGAACATGAGGAGAAAACCATGGGGCAGACCTGTGTGGCACTAAGAAATAATCAGCCTACTGAAAATGGCTGTGCAGCTTTTACTCAGCAGAAGAACACTGCATGTATGGGGTGAGTGGGGACTCACATCTAAGTCCTTTTTTTAAATATATATAAATGAAAGTGTTAGGAGCATAAATTTTCTTTGCTAACTTCTTCAATTATGAAAACACTATGCTTTCATTATATATTTTGGCAGTTGATATGCAAATTTAGCTATTGATTTTCACTCTGCCAATAGGAATTTTTAAAAAGATAAATCTACATCTTTGTTTTTTTTTGTGGTCAATTCAAGGTTATTGAAATGTTTATTAATATTTTTATTAACTTGTAACCTCACTGCATTACCGCCAGAAAACGTGGTATATATTACACTATTTCTAGTCTCACAGACTTTCTTAAAGTATGAAGAATGGTCATGGTCTCTTTTCATGTTTCATGGTTTACATTATTAATCAGTATTCTACAAAGAAACAAAACAAATAGGGTATAGGTATAGATATAGATGTAAGGAAAGAGACTTATATGGAAATGGCTCTTGGAATTCTGGAGGATGAAAAGTCCCAAGATCTGCAGTTAGCGTGCAGAGTCCCAATGGTGCTGATAGGGTAGTTGCCGTTAGAATCTGAAGGCCTGGGAACCAGAGGAGTTTGTGTAAATTCCAGTCTTAGGGCAGGAAAACACTGAGGTCCAGCTCAAGCAATCAGGCAGGAGATGTTTCCTCTTACTCAGTCTTTTTGTTCTATTTGGATTGCAATTAATTTTATGAAATCCATGCATTAGGGAGGGCAATCTGTTTTACACTGCATACTGATTCAAATGTTAATCTAATCCTAAATTAAACTCACAGCTACATCGAGAATAATGTTTGACCACATGTCTGGGAATCCTTTAGCCCAATCAAGTTGACATGTAAAATTAACCATTATAACGGGCATAGGAAATGAAAGTGCATTATTGATGTTCAGGGCATAAAATAAATTTGAATGTTTGTGTGTGTTGAAGGGTGTGAAAAGAGGGAGAGAGAGAGATAAAAAGAATTGTATCTTTATTAGTGTACAGTATTCTAAATGTTATTAATGTCTCCAATATATTTACTCATTTGTGTCTGAATAATCAGGAATAGACAGAATTTCAGTTTACTACAACTGTTTTGTTTAATCCTTTGTATTTAAGTTTTGTTTATTCCTTTTATTTTGAAAAGTTTGCTTTATGAATTCTAGTCTCATACATAAAATTTTATGATTTTACTGTAGATTCTTACTGCTTATTATTATACAATTATCTGTTTCATTTTATGCTGTTAATAAATTTGACCTCATTTCTCATTAAAATTAGCATTTTTGCTTTCTTTTGATTTGCACTTTCCAAGTATTTTGGTATTATCTTGTTTTAACTTCCAGCTATTAATATACATATACACAGACACAGACATACACACACACACACGCAAACACACAAACACACACACACGATAGAGTATATTGGTTTGGGTCTTCTTTTTTATCAAATAATAGAATATTTATTTTAAAAAATCCCATTTACAAGTATTGATATGGCATTAAATGTTTTCATTAGTCTTATTATTATTTGCTTCCAGATATTTATTTATTTTTCTCTCTCTGCCTCTCTCTCTCTCCACCCCTCCCCCTTTCCTTCAGACTCTCTTTCTCTCTCTTTGCCTTCCTTTCTTTCTTTTTCTGCTTTGGCCAGTAACTTCTAGGATCCCATTCCTACTTTGATATGTGAACATTTGGTTTGATTAGTATCATTTCGCTTTATAATCATTATTTGTGATTATTCCTCCCTTCATTGAAGATGGCAACTTTTGTCATGGAATTCCCTTTTTATTGCTTTATTTATTTGTTTTTCCATAGGGTTAAATCTAAGAATTGGGACGGACATACTTTTACAGTTAATACTTTAAATGGAAATTATGTTGCTCATTTTAATAAATTGTAGTGAGGCTGTTATCTTGGTTCCATTGTCTTGTAGTGAGTGTAGAATGCAACTCTACTTGTTAGGTGGCTATATCCAATGATTACTATAGAAACCAGGGAAAAAAAATGAAAACAGCCTTTTAATTGTGAACTGATAAACACATATGTTAACTAACTAACTAAATCACTAATGTGATAGAGATGTAAGAAGAGTAAATAAGGGCTTTAGCATTCAGGAGAGACAATAAAAATCACAGATCATTTGGAATTAATGCCAATGGTCTGTGTCTCTAATTCTATTGCCTATGGGTCAGTGTAAGTAGAGCGATGGGTTTATTTCAAGAGACTGAATTCTAGTCCAAATTCTCCCATTTGTTGGCTTTGTAATTTTAACTGAAATACTCCTTATGCCTTGGCTGCCTTATTTGTGAAACTGAATATTGATTACATTCTTATAAGTTTGTGTGGATAATTTTGGAAAGTTTCATCAAATGCTATTCAAGAAAGTTTGGAATTATTATTTGAATTAATATAAACTCTAGAAAACTGCTTGAAAGGAATAAAATACAATATTCAGCATGAAAAGAAACTAAGCTTGTGTACTTCTAGTTAATAATACAGCCAAGGTTATAAAAATACCCATGACATATCATTCAAGTGGGTGTGTTACAGTACAGTCCATAGCTACTCTTAACTTAGCATTTCATGACCGCATCCCCACCTACTAGTATATTTTTTCAGTCCACCTGCTAAACTATGTGCAGATCTGTTCTTGTTTGTTAATCAGTTTAATCAATCTATAGAGAAGATGAGAAATGTTTAATGATGATGAACTTCACTCCTCAGTAGATATTATCAAGGACATTATGCTCAGTATCATTATTTGTAAAATTCCTATTTTTAATGTATTATTAATCCTCCTTCCTCCAGATGACAAAAACAAAGCTGGGTGATTATTTAACAACCAAGTGGCACCAGCTGGTGTTCCAGGCTGGTAGAAGTTACCATGTGTACCTCTTCATCCTACCATAAATTCTTGTAAATGAGAATGCAAAAGGCAAATTAAGTTCATAAATGCCTTTGGATATGAACCATGGAGAAATATCAACATTTTAATGCTATAAGCAACCATCAAGGAGATGGAGTGAGAAATGAAGGATATCAAGAAAAATTGATAAACATTAATTACTTTAGCTAACTGATATGACTTTCATGATGTGTCTCCTTAAAGTGCCAAGATGCCATGCTTAGAATTTAAATGCCAACAATGCATACTAATTGTTTTTAAAAAATTAGTCTAGTGATCAAGATATAGGAACAATGAAAAAAATTACACAACAGAGAGGAAGCAATGCGCATTAAAAAGCTTATTTTGTTCATTTACATTTTATTTTGTGGCTATATCAGTGTTTTATTGCTTATCCTAGGACAATTCTACTTTATTTTGGAACAGTGAGTAATTTTTGTGCTTTCATTAATTCTAAAATGAGGTTTCTATTATTAACTCATAAACTACTCCATTTACTCACTTCTCTTCAGGTACTCAGTGCAAAGTTTGGTTAAGTCTAGGTTTGGCACTTTAAATCATTAAGGGCTTCACTTACAGAATGAAAAGATTCCTATAATATAAAACAATAATGTTACAAAATACGGTTAAATAAGTTTTCATTTTGGAAAACAATAAAAGCAGACTCCTTATTTGCATTATCCAATATATTTTATTGAATCTGAGGAAAAAGACAGTTAATTTGGGTATATAGATGCCTGCCCTTTGCTGGGAAGATTAAATGAAGTAAAGTCTGAGACAAGTGCCAAGTCTTGTTAATAAAATAGAGGTTGATCTTCTTACTTTTTGGTTTCCCTACTTCTCCTTCCTCCAGTAAACTTGATATGTACTCTTAGGTCTGACTTAAAGAACTGACCACTACTACGATTCTCTCTTTTGGATTCATGTTACTCTGTACTGCTCTGAGCGGTAAGAAAAAGGAGATAGCCACTCTATGTGTGGCCACTCTCATTCTCTCATTCTCTCATTTTCCGTCTTCTGCTTTGCTTCTCCAGTCCGATGTAAATGTAGGTGGCAATAGCCAAAGCATAAATAGGTACTCCCTTCATTCTTCGTGCCCTTCGGGGGAAGGTCATACTCCCTTTGAGAGCTCTCTGACAGGTTTGTAGGCAAACATGCATAGGTTCAACACTCAGCTGGCCCCTTGCACATAACTTTATATTATAATATTTTAATTTGATGGTCATAATTAGAAAGAAATAAGCAATATTTTGTTATGGTGTGATAGCCTCTAACTGAGAGAGAAGGTGAGAGGACAAAAGTTGATCTGGAATCATGTCATAAAGGAACAGAAAACTGAAGGCTTCCATGGCCAGTTTGACCTCATAGATGCTCTAAGTGGTATGAAACATTGACTATCATGAATGAATAATTTAAATTTTCAGTGCTCTTTAGCAATTTAAATTATCATCTGAATATTTCAAGTGTACAGAAACTTATTTCTAGAATACAAAATCATAAAGTAGATAATTTTATCATGCTAAGTGAGATAAAATAGACAACTTTAAGACTTTTTTTAAACATTCACTTAAACATTTTTGCTTGAAATTCAGGGCATCATTTTTTCCTATGTAAATAAGTTTATAAAGTCATATTATATTTCCAAGAAACCTCTAAAGGCCTTTTTTAGTGCTGTGTCATTTCATCTCTCATAAAACTCACAATCATAGCTGAAGGGGAAGCAAATATGTCCTTCTTCACATGGTGGCATCAAGGAGAAGTGCCAAGCAAAAGAGGGAAAAGTCCCTTATAAAACCATCAGGTCTCCTGAGAACTCACTCACCATCATGAGAACAGCATGGAGGTAACTGACCCCCATGATTCAACTACTTCCCACTGGATCCTTCCCACAACATGTGGAAATAATGGGAACTACAGTTCAAGATGAGATTTCGGTGGGGACACAGTCAAACCATATCATTCTACCCTGCACACCCCCAAATCTTATGTTCTCACAATTCAAGACACAATCATGCCCTTCCAACAGTCCCCTAAACTCTTAACTCATTCCAGCATTAACCCAAAAATCCAAGTCCAAAGTCTCATTTGAGTCAAGGGTATTGCGTTTCACTTATGAGCCTGTAAAATCAAAAGCGATTTAGTTACTTCCTAGATACAATAGGAGTACAGCAACTGGGTAAATAAACTCATTCCGAATAGGAGAAATTGGCCAAAACAAAAGATCTACAGTCCCCATGCAAGTCCAAAATCCAATAGTGCCATCATTAAACCTTAAAGTTCCAAAATGATCTCCTTTGACTCCATGACCCACATCCAGGTCATGCTGATACAAGAAGTTGGCACCCATGGCATTGGGCAGCTCGGCCCCTGTGACTTTGCAGGGTTCAGCCCCATTTTTATCTGCTTTCATGAGCTGGCATTGAGTGTCTGTGGCTTTTCCAGGTGCACAATGCAAGTTGTTGGTAGATCTACCATTCTGGGGTCTGGAGGACAGTGGCCCTCTTCTCACAGCTCCACTAGGCAGTGTCTTAGTGGAGACTCTGTTTAGGGTATCCAATCCAACATTTCCCTTTTGCACTGCCCTAGTAGAGGTTCTCCATCAGGGCCCTGCACCTGCAACAAACTTCTTCTTGGATATCCACATGTTTTCGTACATCATCTAAAATCTAGGTGGATATCCACTGAAACCACGGCCGTAGCTGTATTTTGGTCCCTTTTAGTCAAGACTGGAGCAGCTGGTACACAGGGCAACAAGTACATAGGCTACATACAGCAAGGGCACCCTGGTCCCATCCCATGAAACCATTTTTTCCTCTCAGGTCTCTGGGCCTGTGATAAGAGGGGCTGCCACAAATGTTTCTGACTTGCCCTGGAGATGCTTTTCTCATTGTCTTGGCGATTAACATTTGGCTCCTTGTTACTTATGCAAATTTCTGCTGCTAGCTTAAATTATCCCCAGAAAATGGGTTTTTTTCTTTTCTACTGCATCTTCAGGCTGCAAATTTTCCAAACTTTTATATTCTGTCACCTCTTGAACACTTTACTGCTTAGAAATTTCTTCTGCCAGATACCCTAAATCATCTCTCTCAAATTCAAATTTCCACTGCTCTCTAGGCAGGGGCAAAATTCTGCCAGCCAAAGCATAACAAGAGTCACCTTTGTTCCATTTCCCAACAAGTTTCTCATCTTCACCTGAGACCATCGCAGTTTGAACTTTATTGTCCATATCATTATCAGTATATTGGTCAAAGCCATTCAACAAGTCTCTAGGAAGTTTTAAACTTCACCACATCTCCCTGTCTCCTGAGCCCTCCAAGTCTACAGGAAGTTCCAGACTTTTCCACATTTTCCTATCTTCTTCTGAGCCTTCCAAATGGTTCCAATCTCTGCCTTTTATTCAGTTCCAAAGTTACTTCCACATTTTTGGGTATCTTTACAGCAGTGCCTCCCTACCAGGTACTAATTTACTGCATTTGTGCATTCTCACACTGCTAATAAAGACATACCCAAAACTGGATAATTTCAAAAGGAAAGAAGTTTAATTGACTCATAGGTCAGCATGGTTGAGGAGGTCTTAGGAAACTTACAATTCTGGCAGAAGGGGAAGCAAACTTGTTCTTCTTCACATGGTGGCAGGAAAGAGAAATGCAGAGTAAAGTGGGGGAAAAGACCCTTTTAAAACCAGCAGATCTCATGAGAATTCACTCACTATTCCGAGAACAACATGGAGGTAACCAACCCCATGATTCAATTACTTCCCACTGGGTCTCTCCCAGGATACATGGGGAATATGGGAACTACAGTTCCAGATGAGATTTGGGTGGGAATACAGCCAAACCATATCACCTCCTAACTCAATACACATTTTCCTAAAACGGAGAATATATTGTACCCTCAGCTCTGAAATGAGCCAAGATTAGAGGAGGTAATGATGGGTCTAAATAATTAGACAAGTGTTAGATTATGGAGTGAAAAGAACATATTATGCAGTCAGAATGGCTATTATCAAAAAGTCAAAAAATAACAGATGCTGGAGAGGTTGCAGAGAAAAGGGAACATTTATACACTGTTGGTGGGAGTGTAAATTCAACCATTTTGGAAAGCAGTATGGAGATTCTTCAAAGAGCTAAAAGCAGAACTACCATTCGACCGAGCAATCCCTTTACTGGGTATATACCCAGATGAATATAAATCATTCTACCATAAAGACCCATGTACACAAATGTTCATTGCAGAACGATTCACAATAGCAAAGACATAGAAGCAAACTAAATACCCATCAATGACAGACTGGATAAAGAAAATATGCTACATATACGTCATGAAATACTATGCAGCCATAAAAAAATAAGATCGTGTGTTTTGCGGGAACATGGATGGAACCAGAAGCCATCATCCTCAGCAAACTAATTCTGGAACAGAAGACCAAATACTCTGAATATTCTCATTTGATGAGAACATATGAACACAAAGAAGGAAACAATAGACACTGGGGTCTACTTGAGGGTGGAGGTTGGAAGGAGGGAGAGGAGGAGGAAAGATAGCTATTGGTTATTGGGTTTAATACCTAAATGATGAAATAATCTGTACAACAAACTCCCAAGATGTGAGTTTGCCTATGTAACAAACCTTCACATGTACCACCGAACCTGAAACAAAACAAAACAAACAAAAAAAAAACTAAAGTCACAACTCAATCAGTTGTAAAAATATAGATTGGAGGAAATACAGACAGTTACTAGTATGTTGAAATACCCAACAAGCACAATGGTAGCTCAACACCTGGGGTAGAAGTGAAGAGAGGAATATGTGTTTGAAAGCAAAATCCACAGGATTTATGATCAATACTTATTGGTAATTTTAATTCTCTAATTTGAGCAGAGTTGTTTGGGTGTTGAAGTGGAAATGTTGTAGGGATTAGTTTAGAACCAATCTAGCTAGAGGTCACACATTTAGAGCAATAGTGTGAGCATTAGAGAGGCAGAAACAGTCAAGCTGAGCTCGAGATACTAACATTTCACGATACTTCTTGATTTTTTGCTACTGAGTCTGTTTATCCACACCTGTTCCATGAAGGCTGATTCATGTAGTGACTAGGAAGGTATATGGACTTTCTATTCTGACCTTACTGATGACTAACCTGCTGTTCTTCCTATTCCAACAGACAAAATCAATATAAATAAAACATTTTTAATACTTGAGTTACAAAACAATGGAACTATGTGATGCGACTACCTTGTTTTATGTTTTTTCTATGAAGATAAAGAATAACAGTTATTTTTGAGCACTTACCATGTTCAAACAGAGTATTGCTAAATTCTAACATGTGATCTCATTGACTCCTCACAAGTCTCCATAGGATGGAAAATAAAAATATTATTATTTTTATTTTGAAAATAAGAAGTTAAAGCCTAAAGAATTTAAATGAATTACCCTAAACAATTCATGAGTGATAGAGTCAGAGTCAGGCCAAATACAGCTCTGTATGACATCAAAGCCCAAGTGTTTAAACATTAACCTAACATGCCTCCCCATATTCTTTCTGATTCTCAGCTGGATAATCATAAGTCACATCTCAATCACTTACATTATGATAAAATTCAAACTTTGCAGAGTTTAATTTCCAGATTTTTATGTGTGGCCTGTGCAGGAAACAGCATAGCTTTATTTCTTCTCACTCCCTGAGATACAGCAATGCTCTTCTTAAGCCAAATCCTACCAATGCCTGCCTCTTGAATACTCCATGCTCTTTCTCATATTTATGTCTTTACTCAAGCAACACATGTAGGTCTCCACATCCAACACTCCTCATATATCATCTCCTCGGTGAAGCTTTCCTACACTCTTGCCACCAAGATATTATTTCATTCTACCTCTTTGCAACTATAAAACTTTGTATACGCCTTTATTATTATGTTCATCTCATTAATATTTTGTTTCCATGTCTGATTCTCTCCTAAGACTGTGTACATCTCAAAATATTCTGTTTTATTCATTTCTGTTAATTAATGTTAGTGTCAGTCATTGTACTGCTATTTCATCACGTTTGTAGTGTCAAAGATAAAGATACTCTGTCTGCGAGAAAGTGTGGAATTCCTTTCTATGTTCCCTCTCTTCTTTCTAGTTATTTCAGAAATGGCAGTTAGGATCACCCAGTGGAGGAGATCAATTCTCTAGTGGTAGTACTTCTAGTGCAGGTTGAGACAGTGCTCTGGAGATGGTACAGATGGAAGGAAACAAGAGATTCTTATTACTGGGCTGTTTTTTATCAGTAAGTCAATAATAGTCATTTTGCATGAGTAACTTATCTCCTTTCTGGAGAGAAGTTTCCAATGGAAGAGAAAAATGGCTTAAAGATATTAAAATATTCTGAGGGAAAATATTATCATATGGATAAACAGGAGTGTAAATAAGAGAGACCAGAAACACAGTGAGACAATGTTTTCCTTCTTCTCTGAAATAATGCAATCACTGTCTACAGTAGAGAATAACAAATCCAAAAATGTTACAAGTTTCTTCTTGGTTTTGACATATTTTGACAAATACTATGGTCTTAATTATTTGCCCTAAGAAGAAATCATTAGATGCTGTATTTGGGAACAAATATTGAAGATAATAAACAGAAATGTCAAAGAAAAGTAATGTTTGAAATGTTTTTAAATAGCATATAAATTATTTTATTTAGTGGGAAAATAGTATATGAGATATATACTCTCAATATGTTAAAGTATTAAAAAAAACAACAATACTATATAGTATACATTATAGAAAGCAATGACTGTAGATAAATTAAAGTATTCAGTCATAATGCCATTAAAGAAGAAATAAGATTAAGAGAGATTGAGAAAAGATGAGTTTTAAATAGTAGTGCTAAAAGATAGGACATAAGTTACAAAATATTAACTAGATTTGCCATATTTGGTTTATCTGATCATACCCAAAGAATGTTAATGGCTAAAATTAGACATATTTTTCACAACTTAATATGAGAAGGAAAGAAAGAGATGTACCCTGGAGCAAAATTTGTTCTACAAGGTATTAGATAAGATTAAGCTAGATTGAAGCCTGTAGAGAATGACTAGAGTAGCATTAATAGCTTAGACTACTCAAAATGTGTTTGCTTTTCTTTTTTAAAAAATTGTGTAGGTTAAAATGATCAGACTGCACACACATTACTTGCAAGTTATCCTGTAACTCTCATCTCTGAATATATAACAGGTTCAAATTTATTGCTCAGATTAGTCAGTTGACCTCTTACAGCCAAATCAAAAGAAATAAAATAAAGGAAATGAGATTTCCCTTGAAAAAAACTAAGGAAGAAATTATAAAATTAGGAAACTGTATAAGAGCAGTGGAATTAGGAACCCAGGTCTGAAATTAGGCAGCAGGGAACTGAACTTTGCTCATAATCAATTATGTTATTATGAACTAAATGCTTGTCCCACCACCTGCCACCACTCCAAATTCATATATTGTGGCCCTCACTCACAATGTGATGGGGCTACGAGGTGGGACCTTTGGGAGGTAATTAGGTTTAGGCGAGGTTGCGAGAGTAGAGCTTCCATGATTGGACTAGTGGCTTTAGAAGAGGAAGAGACACCAGAGCTCTCTGTTTCTCTGCCATGTGAGGATACAGCAAGAAAACAACCTTCTGAAAGCCAGAAAGACAGCCTTTACCAGAAATCAGCCACAGACACCCTGATCTTAGACTTCCCATGCTCCAGAAATGTCTGGGGTTTAAGCCTCTCAGTCTATGATATTTTGTTACAGCAGTGTTAAGACATGTAGAATTAGAGGAGTGACTAAGACAAATGTCAGT
Organism: Rhinopithecus bieti; assembly: GCF_001698545.2. Classification (NCBI taxonomy): domain Eukaryota; kingdom Metazoa; phylum Chordata; class Mammalia; order Primates; family Cercopithecidae; genus Rhinopithecus; species Rhinopithecus bieti. The sequence continues at coordinate 509,244 of NW_016803023.1, read as the reverse complement.
AAAGATTGCTTTCTTAAAGAGAGGAGACAGCCATAAAAGGTGATGTCACCCCCTACAGCAAGCATAGTGAGTCATGGTCTTGGTGAAAACCAACCTGCTCTTAAGATGGTGATGGAATCCATGTCAATTCTCCCTCTAGGCGGCTTCCTTAATGCCTTCCAGGTGATTCTAAAAGAGCCACCAGGGATACATGCCTGTACATTAATTAACAAGGTAGACTCCCCATGAAGATGACATAAATTCTTTTAATTTCATATCTTATGTTAAGGCAACCATTAAGTGTTTGATGAATGAGAAGAAGGTCACAGGAAATAAAAATATGGACAATTATTATTACATTATTTTATGATTACTTTACAAATATTCTCTGAACACTAAAAGTTTGAATGATTCTAAGAATATAACTGCAGATCTATTGCATTCCCTAGAGAAACTAGAATATTTCTACATGGACATGAAAATATATCTTTTCCTTTAGTTTTGAGTAGTGTTAAACATTTTCCCTAAGGAATTTTAGCAACAGTAGAACATTATTTTTAAATTAACTTTTTCATTAAATGCTTGTTTCCCTTGAAAAGGGAGCAGCTGTTTAGTGCTGGCAGATATTTTTCCCCTCAATCTACGAGTGTAAATCAAAAACAATTTGTTTTGTGAATAATCTACAGTATGACAATTTGTCTACAAATATGTCACTGCCTGTTTACTTCAGTGTGTGTCAATTGGATTTAGCCCCTTATTTGCAGAGAAGAGAGGAAGGCAATCTTGACAGCATCCCTGCCTGCCAGGCTGGCACTGCAGCCTCTCCCCCAGCTTCCTGTTGCCACTGAGAACCACGGGGAGTGAGAAGCCACACACTGTGCAGAGTGTGGGCTTAGCAGGGCTAGGCCAGCAACAAAATTAGAGACCTGGGCTCTCACTGAGAGAGTAGAGAGCTGTTCACACAGAGGCAGATCTTTCTGTACAGCACTTTGATTAAGTCTAGGAAGAACCTTAATAGACTGCCATTTACTAGAAAGGAACCTTTTAGAGACAAGTGTTGGGAGATGGAGTTGGATTTTTTTCCCCTCTGTCAGCTCCCTCTATACTGAACAGCTGATGCTTGCATTAAAGGAAGATCAAATAAAAAGCTTATTCAGCACTTACTAGATTTCCAGGAAGGAAAAAAAAATTGTCAGCTTAAGCTTACAATGTATAAGTATATCCTTCTATATGTCAGCTTATATCACCCGGGGTGATGTATGATTCACTCGATGTATTTAGTATTATAATGAGCAAATCTCTTTCCCATAGCCGGGACAGTACTCTCCTTTCACATTGGCACTTGCAGAGTTTGCATATTCACAAGATTGACCTGAGCTAGTGAACTCGACAACCACACTAGGTTATTTCTATGGTTTGTGTATTACTCAGACTGATCCTAATATTGTTATTTTGTGACAAATGATAAATGTTCCCTTTCATTGCACTCAGCAGCAGCATTAGTGTTATGGTAACTGAATTACTAATCTCTATTCCTTTTCTAAATGTTTGTTCTTTTTTATATGTATTATACATATATTATATATATATATTTCTTATATTATCAAGTAATTCCATTCAGTTCAACAAAAATATGCAAAACATCTGTCATGTGCCAAGTACTGTGTAAGGTGCTAGGGATATAGGATTTGTCAGACTGAATTGTTTTTGACTTGACTTTCAGCCCCAAAACAATAAAGGCAAATAAGCAATGTGAGAAGGACTTATTTTCAGTCATGTAATTCAAATCATTTAACGTGGTAACATGGTTACATATCTGTTTCAGTATTGGCATTTGCATGCATTTCTTTTATCTGCCTTACCTGAAGGATCTTATCACCAGGCTGCAGTAGGTTTGATGCTNTATATATATATTTCAAAACTGAGATCTAGGCAGGAAATGGCAAATTCAATAGAAAAGTGATTTAAAGGGCAAAACTTAGTACAGGGCATATATCCACTTGCTACATGAACACATATTATAGATAATTATTAATTAAAATCTTTAAGAGTGTTTTGAAAATAAATTTCAAAACCAAGTGCAATCTAAAAACATTTATCTCAAGTTTCAAGTATGTAGGAAGGTTAAATTCTGAGCAAAAATACAAATGCCATTTACTTTACAACAAGACCTTTAAATATAAATTATGATTTTACATAGCGACAGGGAATGGAGGAAGTCAATACTACTTCCTCCTTTAAAATGGACTGGAAAACTCCAAGTTGGACACAATACAGAGAATTCATTTTGAGAGATAAATCCTAACTACTTACTCGGAATAGTTTTTGTTCAGATCCCAGTAGTAGGAAAATGATAATTTAGAGAGACCCATATTGGAAAGAAGTATATCCCTCTGTCACAGCTGCCTTAAAACATCTTAAAGTTGAATGCATCTGGATGGACAAGGTGAAAGCATATTCTTTTCTTTTTTTCTTTTTTGAGACAGAGTCTGGCTCTGTTGCCCATGCAGACATGCAAAGGCACGATCTCAGCTCACTGTAACATCTGCCTTCTGGGTTCAAGTGATTCTCCTGCCTGAGCCTCCTGAGTAGCTGGGATTATAGGTGTGTGCCACCATTCTTGGCTGATTTTTTTGTATTTTTAGTACAAACGGGGTATCATCATGTTGGCCAGGCTGGTCTTGACTCCTGACCTGAAGTGATCCAATCACTCCGGCCTCCCAAAGTGCTTCTTTTCTAACATTTAGAAAAACATTTATTGAAGCTATTAGAGATTATTAAATAAATACTTGTGCTTAGAAAAAATCCACGAAACTTAGAGATGGCATTTAAACAATAATTTCCTCTTAATTCCTCTATATATAGGGAAAGAGAATTGTGTAAGTTTCTAAGTTTGTAAAATGCATAGTAAACTTTTGAAAAAAAAATAAACAAAAAGCGAAGCAGAGGGAAGCACATAATTTTACATATTGATGGTGAAGCCACGGTGTATGTATAAAGATGGAGTTTAGACACATTCATGTTTTTGCTTCCACTAAACAAGAAATGAAGGTTCAAAGACTCATAAACTCACAGGGATAAAGAAAACAGGGAAAGATAAAACAACAACTAATTTTTGGAATCTAGAGTGATATATGCATGTAACTGACACAGTCTAATAGAGCTAAATTCTAAACTGGCAATGGGGAAGGCTGAGAACCATGTTTACACCATAGAATCCGGAAATGTACAGATGGGCAGCATTGGATGTTTCTTGAATTGAGGGTAAAGGCAGAAAGGATTGTTTGAAAGATGGCTGAAGAAGCAGTTAGGATCCGTTCCCCCACCGACATGCTTCCCACCCCTGCACTTAGCTCTATGAACCCCTGTGCCACCGGACACTGTAATGCCAGGCTGGGGTTTTCTTCAAAGAAGGACTTGTTTACCCAGTGCTGTGACTACTAACTAGGACAGATATCAGGCGTCAGCACCCTCAGGGATTGTCTCAGCTACAGAAAGCAATCTCAGCTATCCGTGGGCTACATCTAATGGCTATCAATGCAGTAGGGTAAGGTTTAACTGTCTAAGTCCAACGGGAACAACTCTGAAGTACTGTTCTAGTTCCAGAGCTTTCTGTGGGGTCAGCCAATCTATCACTGGGCCAGTATCACAGCTGGATTTCTCCCTCTGCCTACACATAATTTCTTCCTTTCCTGTCCACAGGGCTTGAACCCAAAGGATCACCTCAATAAATATCCTATACATCAACTCGGTGTCAGAGCCTCCGTCTAGGTTCTGCAACAATAATTCTTCCTAATCTCTAAAGAAGACTGTTGACTTATTCTTAGCATTCCATAAACAGAGGGTGTCTCTTCAAATGGGAACACTAGGGAATGTGAAGAGCGGATATTTCATACTTAATACAAGTCAAATAATTGAACATTTGTCCACCAAAGCAGAGATACAAGCCTTCTATTTCCTAAAATTTTCTATAGGTATTCAGGAAAAGTGTTTTCTGGAGTATTTGAAAAATCTAAAAAGAAAGTTAGAATACATTCATATTAAGATAAAATGGCCCAACCAGAAAACCTTACAGGGAAGTCCAAAGGTAGTAAACTTAATACCAGCAAAGAGCTTACAATAATTTCTTTTGAAGTTTTAGAAGCAAATCTGAGATAAGTAAGTACACACAGAAACATTTTAACATGAAAGACAAACACCAAAATAGGCAAACAAACAAACAAACAGCAACTTGGAGGTACTGAAGACTAGGAAGTAATTATGAAATTAAAATTACTGATATCCTCAGAAAGATAAGAGAAGTTATTATATTCATGAAACAAGAACAAGGTGCTATCAAAAAAGAGAATAGAGTTCCTGAAAATTAAAAGACATTAGTCCAAAACACAACCTTGTTAGAAGACTAAGAAGATCGAATGATGCCACCTTTCTGAAACACATCAAAAAGGCAAAGATATGAAAAATAAGATAGAATTCATAAGAAATATGAAGAATCACTCTAGAAGTGCCAATATAAAAATTTATGAAATTCAAAAAAAGAACTGAGAAAGCAGAAGTGAAATCATCAATAAAATATTAAAGAAAATATATAGTTTTCAAGTGGAAAGAGCCCACAGAATGACTGTCAATATAATGGAGAAAAATAATGCCAGATTAATGTATCCCATTTTATTTTACTTTATAATTATTTTTTAGAGACAATGTCTTGCTTAATGTATGCCATTTTAAAGGAGCAAAATAAATACTCTACAATGTCATTGGAAGCGGATGAAAGAGAATATACGAGGTGTTCTTTGAACTTCTCAGAGCAACGCTAGAAGCTAGAAGATCAGGGAGCAATAGAACATGTTAAGGTCAGTAAGATAGAATTGGCAAAACTCTGCTAGACAAATGACTATTTTCTTAAATAAATCAATCCTGGGTTATAGAGTCAACAGAAAAATTTTGGATATCAAAAAAAATTCAAAATATACGAACAAAATACAATATGCAGATCATAGGGTCCTTGTGTTTTTTTTTTTAATATTTATTCAAATTGGCCAATTTAAAAAATAGAAACAGGGAAAACTGAGCATGACCTAGTTATTAAATAATATTAAAATCTAGTTAATTTTTTGGTTATACTATTGCCATTGTGGTCTCATTTTTTTAAGTAGCTTTTACAAGAGATACATGTATTCCAAAATATTTACAACTGACATCATATGATTTCAGTATTAAAAAAAAAAAAAAATCAGTCCTTTCCCTTCTCCCCTGCAAAAAACAGTATGAAGGGGTGTGAGTAGATTAAACAATATAGCAGGAAGTTGATTGGTGTAAGGCTGGGTGATGAACATTGGAAGATGAGTATATTATCTTTTCTCCCTTTGTATGTGTTTGAAAATATCAATAGCAAACAGATGTTTTAAAGCTCTGAATGTCCAGATAAAATTCAATTTCATGTATCTTTTCTCTGAAAGCCACTTCAGGAGATAGTGTTCCAAAATTAGGGGATAAAACAAACAAACAAAATATCTGTGTGGATCTGTGTGGAACAGGACATAGGAAAAACACACAGAAGGAAGATAAAGAATATCCCTTAGAATTATTATAGTTTTATACTACCTGTGTCTACACAAACCAACAGAAAAGACACACACACACTCACAGACACACACACACACATATGCACACACAAACACATACAAACATATTTTTCCATTAGGCTCACAATCATGTGACCCAGGATTTTACTTGATTCTTTTGGCCCTAATTACATTAAGACAGAATTATGGGATTGACTCAGCAACTCTCAGTAGTGGTTTATGTAAAACAAATTCTGAGGAAATCACAAAACTGAGATGTTTCTTCCAGGAACACACTGCACTGTTTCTTAGTGAGTTCAAGAAGAGCAGAGTTATGATCTTCCTTTAAAAGGTTAAGAAAAGGAGCCTCTACCTTGCCCCTGGATGAGCCTCTTGATATCAGTAATCAGGTAATTAGCTATGGCTTGCCCAGCTTCCCTACATTAAGGAACAAACAATCGACGTTGGAGTAAGCGCTGTTAGACACATGAATATCAAAGTCTCCTAGTGACTTTCAGTAATTTCCATCTGATAATTATTTCTCTAATTCTCAACTAAATTGTGGTTTGCTCAATTTAAAGCCATGTTTTTCTCCTCTTTATTTTAGTTTTTACTTAAGAACTTTTAACAGTGCTTTGCATTTTTATTGGGCTTTATATTTGTCAAAGCTCTAATTGGCAAGAAGCAGATATCATCTCTGATTTAGGCAGAATGTACATTTATTGAAGGAAATAATGGGGAGTCACTGAATTGCTACAAGCCCAGAGTACCAAACTCAGGAAAATGGACAGGGATATAGAAAATTATTTGTCCAGAACTGATGTCCAAATCACATCACAGATTCTAAGCAGGAAGGACTCTGCTTCCAGGGCCACTGGACGCCAGCATTTGCAGGTGCCCCTCCAGCATAGCTGGTCCTGATACCTACCAGGAGTCCCCACTAAATTTGCTGCCTTGAGATCCCAGATATCACAATGTGGTCCCTGAAGCCAAGAGAGTTCTCTACAGACCTTGCTTCTTTCATATTAGCTCCCAATTCCAGGTGAGAGTGACCGATGGACCATGCATACCTATACTCTGACTGCAAAAAAGTTTGATGAACACTTCCACAAAGATTATTAAGAAAAATATGCTACAAATTGAGAGGACTTGGCAAAATTCTGTGAGACAAATGATTAGTTTCTTCAACAAATCAATGCTGGGGGATAGAGACAGCAGAAAACATATTGGATATCAAAAGAAACTTAAGGGATATTAATAAAATACAATATACAGGTCACGGGGTCTTGTTTTGTTTTGATCTTCAAATGCTGAGCAACCAGAAATATAAAGATTTGTACTATAAGCATTTTGCAACTAGTGTGTATAAGTACCTATTTTATTTTAATTTTAGAATTCAAGATCTTATGAATCGGTAATGATTTAGATCTGTCAGTGCAAACTTTTGCATTAAAGGGAGTAACGTTTTGAAAAACTGTATTCTGAGGGCCGCTGTGTATATTTTATATTAAGTAGTGTTAAGTGTGTATCAGGAGTAGAGGGAGTAAAATAATCAAGATGGTACTTTCTAGTAACATCCTCATCCTTACCTAGCACAGTGAATCTTCTCTTCCTCACTGGTAAGATCACTTGCTTCACACATCTGGAGGCGAACTAGTGAACAAGAGGCCGAAGCAAATCTATAATATAGCATATTTGTACAGTTAAACACTAAATCAACTATCTGAGAGCTATACATTGCATCAAATTCTACAGGCTGGCCCGTAGTCAAGAAACCTAAAGTGTGATTCCAGTTTGCCCCCTACAGAACTGTAGCACTTTATGTAAGAAACAGATACCTTTGAATTTCAGCTTGTGTAAGTCCACCAAATATTAGACTTCTTAAAAAACTGTTATAATAACTAATCAGAGATTCAAATTCATAAAGTTTAAAGAAATTTGATGAAAATTTTATATAGCAAAGTTCCAGAGCTACTGTAAAGTGTAACCTCCAATTTATCCATTCAATGCAACTGAATCCTGAATATAAAAATTATATATATACACATATATACATATATATACAAAATTTTGTATACATATATATATACAAAAATATATGTATATACATTTGCAGGCAGAACCATGAAGGAATTTTCAAATTTTATTTCTTTTTCAGACTGTGGCTAAGTCACAACTTCTGGTCACAGTACCTAACTTATGCATTGATCTGCTTAAGCTTAAATAAACAACATGTTCATGATATAAGCATTTATTAGTACTTCATATAGAAAGAAGTGTTATAATGCAGATTAGAGTGACATAGATAGCAACATATAAAGACAAACATTATTTTCTCTGATTCTAAAACTGAATCGAAAATATTTGAAATATCAATTGGCATGAAAAGAAAGCTCAATGATTGAAGCAAGCAATTATTTATAAATTCTTAAAATAAGAGAAAATATATATCAACTTTTATAAAAGTCACATTAGTGCTTTTAGTATTTCGTATGTTATGTTGGACCTACTTATTTCAAGTGACTATATCATTAGAAAGTTGTAGCTCAGTTTTCAGTTTCTGATTTCTATTAGTTTGTAAAAGGATTTTACATTTGCATTTAAATAGGAAGAAAATGTGATAAAGATTTCAATTAAAAGGCTGTCTGTTTGGGTTAATTCATTTTTAATAGGAATAGTAAATATTTTTCAGTTGATATAGTTCTTACTGCAAGATCAGTCCATTGTTCTTTTTTATCTAGTTATGTCAGGTGGTGCTCAATAATGAACACTATAATGTCAGCCTTTTCTCTTTAAGGAACATTTCCCAATTCTTCATTGATTTTTAAGAAAACAAAGCAAATTGCTGAATAGTGCTTGAGAAAACTAATGACAGCAGGTTGCTGCGTAAGTACAAAAGATTATTTACACACATATAAACTATGTATGATGTTAATGTTTGTTCAAACAAGTGTATACATAGACACATACAGAATAGATTTTAATTCTAAAGTTACTGATGCTAGATTTGATGGAAGGAAAATGAAAAACTGTCTTATCTTGAAAGTTTAGCTAAGACTTCAGTCACACCTACTTTATATGGTTAGGTCGTGTTCTCTATAGAAAGAAATGCCATCTTTTAACTAGTGTTCATACATATAAGACATTTTTAAAATGGAGGGAGATTCTGTAAGGACAATACCAGTCTCCATTTGACATGTCAAACGTTTTTTACTTCCAAAGTTAGCTCTTTGAAATTTGGTCACTTAGTTGTTGTTTGGTTTGTAGGTGTGTCCTTAGTTCTAAAAAATATTCAGTTACCTACATGGGATCTGCTTGAAATATTTTACATTAAAATAATTTAAATGTTTCTTACGTCTTCAGGATGTTTACTTTTTCTGTTGTTTTTTGTTTTATAGCTGCAATTATGTAGCTTGTAATATGTTTCTTTACTTACCCAGTTTCTAAGGAATTTGCTCACTTTCTTTTTTTCTTACTTTGTTTTCAAATTCCCGAAAACACTTTGCACTGGACATCATTTTCTGAGAGAGGGCGGGGGTGAAAGAATAAAACTTTTAAATAAATAATTGAAGCATTTAATTAGTATGTTCTGGCTTACTGCTAGCAGAACATCACGGTAATGCGTAAGTGGATTATGTTTCCTGTAACTCCAGCCAGGAGATATCTTGACAGTTGCGTTTTTTCATTCTCAGGTGTCTAGTTAAGAAAAACACAGGGGTCCAATTCAACCTTTACAAATGTTATCTTTTGACTAGAAAGATTACTGCTTTAAGATGCAATGGGATTTTCCACAGCAAACTTAGCAGAGGATTATGCTTTTCATCTGAATGAAGAGTGAATAGGTGGTGTAAATAGAGGATATTTCTAGAGAAAATTTCTATATAAATTGTGATTTATTTTCTTGTTTCTACTAAAATTCATAAAGAAAAGAAGTGGCTGTTGAATTAGAGAAAAGTCCATACTATCTTGTGAAATTGCTCCTTCCAAGTTATACACGCACACACACACATGAGAGACGGGGGGGGGGGGGGGGGGGGGGGG
>NW_016803023.1:483767-499427 GCF_001698545.2 Rhinopithecus bieti | reverse complement strand
ATTTCTTGGGATGAAACTTGTCCTCTGAAGTTACTCCCACCCACGAAACAAAGAGGGCGTGGGGGGGGGGGGGGGGCGGGTTTCAAGTGTTAAAACAATTCTATTTTATTTTATCTTATTTTCAGTTGTTTCATTCATTTTTGACATCATTAGAATCTATTCTCCCCACAGTATGTCTATATTTTTAGGCAGTCTGTAAATTGAGCGCTTCATGGTTGATTTTTTTTCAGCCATATTTAACCACTGATCTCAGCTGAATTGATTAGACTGACTGTGGAGTAATTCAAATCAGATAAGACGGTTGAGCTCACCAAACAAACCATGCCACGGTCCAGTAATTTTGTTCATATAACTACAAGCTAATCCACTGCAGTAAGTTAGGCCTGTTGGGACCACAAACTTTAGGAGCTATCTATAATAAATTTTAAAGCTTTTGTTTACTATAACCTATTTTCTTAGATTTTTTTTTTTTTCAATCTCTAATTTAGCAATGTAAATCTCTAAGGAGATTTCCATGCACATGTCTAGGGAAAGGAGTACTCAACCGAAGAATCCCAGGGACTTTCCATAGTTAATTTCATTTAATGTCTTTCCAGTGTCTGCAAAGCCAAAAGCAGGGGTTACTGGAAAGTGTCAAATTTAATATAATCATGATGTTTTTTCACCATTTCAGCAGAATCTGAGAATTAAAAACTCTGTACCTACATACACATATAGAAGCACACCACACATGAGAAATTATGAGAGAGGAAGTATGTTCTAAGCCTCCAATAATACTTAAAATGTAGTATAAGTAAATAAATACATAAATAAATAAACAAATTTACAAATAAATACATTTATAAATAAATGAGTAAATCTATACTAGATACAGCTTTGCTTTATTTGACTATTATTAGTTTTTTTCATCTCTCTGCATACAAGGCTTGTGGTAACATGTTTAGCATCTATTATTTTAACAGGTTTTTCTACACATACCGCTAAATTCAGCAAATACAGTTTGGATGTTGTTCCCACCCAAATCTCATGTTGAAACATAATCAACAGTGTTGGAGATGGAGCCTGGTGGAAAGTGGTTGGATCATGAGGGTAGATTTCTCGTGAATGGTTTCAGCGCCATTCTTTTGTAACTGTCCTCACAATAGGGAGTGAATTCTCATGAGGTCTGTTTGTTTACAAATGTGTGACACTTCCCTTTCTCCTGTTTCTGCTCATTTAAGACATCTGGTCCCCCTTTGAATTCCACCATGACTGGAAATTTTCTAAGGCCTCCCTAGAAGGAGAAGTTGCTATGCTTCACCTACAGCTTGCAGAACTGTGAGCCAAATAAAACCCTTTTATTTGCAAATTACCCAGTCTCAGGTATGTCTTTATTGCTATGTGAGAATGAACTAATATATAAGTAAACCGTCAAGCAAGACTACTTTTTTGTGTGTGAATATTAACATTGTTAATTAAATGAATGTATTTAACTGATTATTTTGATAAGAGTTAAAAATTGTGAAATTGTTCATATAAGTTTATAGTGTTATCTGGAACACTTTCTACCTACACTTTTTGAATTTAAAATTATTTTAAATTGCACATTTTTCTTAAAATGAATTATGCCATTCCAAATTGCTGTCAACCCACCTGGTTATTTCCTAGCAATCATTAACAATTGTATGTTGTTAAATAGTTTAAATAGGCCATATTTAAACTATTTAAAACCAAAAACTGTCTATTCCTCTATCCTGATGTCTAAACAAGCAATTGCACAAGAAAAACAACAGTTTTGGAATTCCATTGAGTTTATCACACGTAAGCTTTTTTTGTCTTCTTCACAGTTAGCATTTTTTTTTTTTTTTTTTTTGAGATGGAGTCTCGCTCTGTAGCCCAGGCTGGAGTGCAGTGGCCGGATCTCAGCTCACTGCAAGCTCCGCCTCCCAGGTTTACGCCATTCTCCTGCCTCAGCCTCCCGAGTAGCTGGGACTACAGGCGCCCGCCACCTCGCACGGCTAGTTTTTTGTATTTTTTAGTAGAGACAGGGTTTCACCGTGTTAGCCAGGATGGTCTCGATCTCCTGACCTGGTGATCCGCCCGTCTCGGCCTCCCAAAGTGCTGGGATTACAGGCTTGAGCCACCGCGCCCGGCCCACAGTTAGCATTTTTGAAGCATCATATATATCTCATGGCATTTGGAAAAAGAGCTACTGTTGCTATATGGATCAGTGGTAGATAATGTGGCAACGGACAACCCAAACCTCTTTCAGTTTAGTTTCGTTAGAACAGTCTGTGTATGCTCATTACATTTGGAAGGGAATATGTATGCAATCTCCATCTTATTACTTTGGTTTTCTCATCTTACCCTTTATTTATACTAAAATTTAAAATGTTCTATGAAGTATGGCAAATAAAGGTGTGACAAATTTGTAATGTATTTAGAAACAGTATTTTAAGGAGGCTCTTTCTTTTGGAACTTGTGTTTCTTTTTACAAAGAATTACTTTATCATTACTTTCTAAATTAAGAGCATCAGAATTTATAGTTGTCAAAATACACATTTGAAATGACTGTCTTTTTGAAGAAGCAATCCTTCCACTAACAATTATAAATCCATCCTTTCTATGGTTCTCTAAATATTTCTGCACCAGTATTCTTTCAGGCAGAGAATGTTTTTATTAAGCACTGATTAATGGAAAATATGCGTATGAATAAGAAAATCTTTTTAGAAGAATTTTTTTAAAAGTTGAATGCTTACATGCTGTATAATACTTTTGTTATTTCATAGAAGTTATGTAATGAATAGTGGTATCTTGACAAACGAAATTAGAATCTGTGGCCTAGGGAGGAAACAATGAAAAGTATTGATGAAGTCTACTTCAAAAATTTAAAATAAATTTTAATGGTATACAGACACATACCTACACACACACACACATGCACATTAAAATTAAGTTGATGTTGAGACAAATAAGACTTGTAAAGCTTAATTCTTGAATGCTGCTCTATTTTGTGACATTACTGGTAACAAGTCACATCTTGTTGGAGATTTTAGATTAAAAATGATCTACTTTGTAATTCAGAGTATTACTGCAAGTCCATAAATTTGATTTTGTCTCCTTTTTAAGTATAATGAACTGAGGTGCAGAAAGTTAATTGACATTTGTACCCAGTTATGCCATTAATTAGTGTGGTGGATTCAAACTCAAGTTTTTCACCTCCCAAATTGTTATTTTAACTTTAAGTAATTAGGGATTATCTCACAAAAGCCATTAAAATCTATAGCGCTTCATTTGTGTAACAGCAGTCCCTAATCTTTTTGGCATGAGAGACCAGTTTCTTAAAAAACAATTTTTCCATTAAACTGGGGGTGGGGCAGGGTGGTGATTTGGGGATGAAACTGTTCTACCTCAGATCATCAGGCATTATTAGTTGGATTCTCATTCTCATGTGGAGCACACAACCTAGATGACTCACATGTGCAGTTGACAATACGGTCTGTGCTCCTTTGAGAATCTAAGGACACTGCTGATCTCACAGGAGGCCAAGCTTAGGCAGTAATGTTCACTTGCCTGTCACTCGCCTCCTGCTATGCGGCCTTATTCCTCACAGGTACCAATCCATGGCCCAGGGATTGGAGACCCCTGTTATATAAGACTGTATTCATGAATGTACACATATAGGTATCTAAATATAGTATTAACCTCAATTGTAGGAGACTATTTTATGTAAATGGATAAACAGATACAAAACTAAGAGTCTAAAATTCAATAGGGGATATAAAGAGAAACATGAAAATTAAAGCTAAAATAGTTCAGATCAGTAAGTGTATCATGATTTTGTTAAAGTATAATGAAAAGTTCCAAAATATGCAAACCAGCCAGTATGATCCTGACCTTTAGGATTTCAGTGGAATTATTTTCTAGCTTTGATTAAAATTCGTCAAAGGACATTTGTATTTGTTTTAATTCTAGTCAAACTACCTCATAAAGGTTTTGCTAAAAATTTCTAAAAATCTTACTAAGGTGCTTTGAAACTGCCAACATCTCTACAAATCCAATTATGGGGCATTAACGTAGTCTTACTGTTTTGAAAGTAGAGTTAATTGTAGGCATGTGTCTCAGGCTAATGTACATATATCAAACAAAAGTGTTGATCAACCCTTTTTTAATAGAAATTTCAATATTGTAAGTATGGAAAAAGTTACCTTTAACGCTTATAAACACAGAGCAACAAGGATGCGGGCAGTTGAAATTGATCAAGTTTATTATGTTTCATTCCTGTCACATTCTTCAAAGCACAAAATAGCACTTTTTGTTTTGTTTAAAAGCATCGTATCTATTTCCATCAAATTCAAACATTGAATTTATAAAATTCAGCTACATATTCAGAAGGAACAGATTTAAGGCAGTTACTGACTTCAGTTTAGCAAGTATTTTGGCATCCATAGCAGTTAGGATAGTTGAGAATGAAACTTATTTTAAAACTTTTCAATTTATATCTGAAACTGATAGCTAGTATAGAAACATCAAAAAAATAAATTGAAGACGACTATATTGACTCATTGTATAATAAAAAGAATAAGCATTTAGTGAGGATAATAGGAGCCAAAGTGAGTTGAACTATATTGTGTATGTGTGAAAATGACTATACTTTACTCATTTAAGATCCTATATGTCATCTTGGTTGCAACCAATAGCACTTGTTTATAGAAGGAGTGGCCTTTTGGGCTTTTTATTATAAGAATTATAAATCCAGATTTTTGTACCAAATGATGTCAGTGGCTCTTACATTACATGATGTAAGAAGATAATGCTCTTCTAAACATCTAGATTGCTGCCAGGTGTGGTTGCTCTTGCCTGTAATCCCAGCACTTTGGGAGGATGAGGTGGGTGGATCACGAGGTCCAAAGTTCAAGACCAGCCTGGCCATGAGGTCTGGAGTTTGAGACCAGCCTGACCAATATGGTGAAACTCCGTCTCTACTAAAAATACAAAAATTAGCCAGGTGTGGTGGTACTCACCCATAGTCCCAGCTACTTGGGAGACTGAGGCAGGAGAATTGCTTGAACCTGGGAGGCAGAGTTTGCAGTGAGCCGAGATCATGCCACTGCACTCCAGCCTGGGTGACAGAGCAAGACTCTGTCTAAAAAAAAAAAATCTAGACTTCCAAATGAAACAATAAAATACCAAAACATTGGTCCCTTTTGTTAAATAAGAAACACTTTTTAACTTTGTCCTTATACATGTTTTATATATGTATATATACACATATATATAATACACAAATTCATAAATATACAAGTAAATTTTGACAGATAGTTGTCTTGAGGCTTTCTTGTTTTTCTGCTCTGAAGTACTCTGTATTTTGAACACAATGCTCAAGTAAAAAAAGAAAAAGAATCTGAATCTCCAATACACATATATTTATTTAATATCAATTTAGGTATTAGTGCATGCTATTATATTAATCAGTAATATAAAAAGAGAAATTAAATATAAGGCAAGGAAATAATTAGAAATATAATCTTAATATTTTCCTGCTTCCTATGGATCACTCAGCACACCTATTGGGAGGTGCACATCCACCTACTTTGAGGGCCACTGGTCTACACTAAAAGCATGTAAGTCTCCTAGTATCAATGTGTAACTCAGAGGGAATCTGCATCAGAATCAAAATAGTCTACTCTGGGTAATATTCTAAAATGATGCCGGGGCTCTTAAAGGGGGAGCTGGCTGTCCTTCATTGTTTGAAAGAAAGTTTTGTTGAATTGTCTGTTAAGGGGAATACAGAAGATTTTCTAATGTAAATGTAGCCCTCATCCTCTATTCTAGTCCTCTCATTCCACAGTCAATATTCCTCTCTTTGGGCAGTTTCCACTTGTAGAACATTGACATTTTTGTTGTTAGCATAAAAATCAACAACAACAATAAAACTTGGGCCAATGCACTGCATCGTAAGACTATGTGAGTGCAGTGATTCCCTCAATATTATATAATAGCTGTCAGTTGAAATGTATAACTTTTCAATTGTATACTTTTATTTTCTTGCCTAAGAAATATTTTCCCCATTTGGTTAGATTCGTTTTGTAGTCTTAGTCAAGGTATATGTCCCAAATTGTAAGAACAGATGAGATAAATTCCTAATTAAAATAAACGTAAGATCATAAAGTCATCTTAGATTTCTATTGCATAGCTCAGAGCATATTTTATGAGTGTGTCATAAGCAGTGGTTCTTAAATTTTAATATGCACATGATTCTGATTCAGTATTCTGCTTTCTAACAAGATCCCAGGTGACATAAATGTTGTTGGTTCATGGATCACAATTTGAGTTAGCGAGTTCCTCCTAAACAATGTTCACCAGCAGGTGCTGCATCTGTTTAGTAGAGGATTGTGTAGACAGGTGTATATGCTGTGGCACATAATATTCAGTACTGGTATAAAAGGTAAAATGTGTGTAAGGATTAATGTCTTATAAAATTGAGAAATTGATGAAGTGGGAATCCCAGTCTCAATGAAATCTTATTAAAAATTGATCAACTTAATAACTAGGCTGGGAACCAAGAGAAATGAGGTGATTTTAATGAGCATCCATTATAGTATAATATGTCTGTGACTTTTAGTTTTATTTTTCATTGTTTTGGCTAATTTTAGTTATGGGAATAAAGATAATAGGTTGAGCCTTCTTTTTCCAAACTGAGAAAGTTATCGAGGAAAAGAACAGACTTTTGGCAACTTCTTGTGGAATGTTATTTTCTCTATTATTAGCTTATGAGCTCACCAAAATACTATAGATAGATTTAATTTGATCATTTTACTTTACTAATTATATATATTGCCTATTTTATTTTGAATAATATGAGAATCACTGTTATTGTTAGGGATACATGTCTATTGATAATTAAATCAATATTCAGAAATTGGGAATCATTTATTAACTACAACAGCGTATGGAAAATTATAATCCATGGGTCCAATTCAGTCTGCAGCCTGCTTTTAAAGTTTTACTGGACCAGAACAGAGCCACGCCCATTTGTTTATATATTAATATCACCTATGGCTGCTTTCCCAATATAATGGTAGAGTTGAATAGTTGCAACAGAAACCATCTGGCTTGCAAAGCCTTAGATATTTATTCTCTGGCCTTTACAGAAAAGTTGTGCTTGCTCTAAACTCATATAAAAGTTTTAAATAATAAAATTTACTCTTTCCACATGCTGTTCTAAAACACTTTTATGAATGAGAAAACTTAATGCTAGAAATAATATAATTGCACCTTTTTTTTTTTTTTTTTTTTGTTTTGGGTACTTTTTTTTATAAGGTACTACTCTAAGTATCTGTGCCAGTTTGTGATTCTTGAAGAGTCTGGATTACACCTTGGTCTTATATATTTTCTTCTAACCAGATCATGTTTTTTTCTTTTCCTCTTACGAGTTTGCTAAAAAGAAAACTAAGAAGAAAACTAAGAGTTCCAACCACCCAGTACATTACACAAGAGATGCAGCACTTTAAATACAAAGGGACTTGATTCAGCAGGACCGCTATAGTTGTCAGCCAAAATAGAATGATGTATTTGGCAGTGATTTCAGCTACATGTTAGTGTTTCACATGACACAGCAAGCCCATAGATTGTAGCCTTCAAAGGAATTTATGGGTTGACACTTTGCTATTGAGATAACGTAAGAAGATAAAGTCCATAACTCCAACAGTTTTTTTTTTTTTTTTTTTTTGGTTCGTTGTATAATTTATGCAAAGTTAGAAGGCCCACAGTAGAAGGCAAACCCATAATGTCTGGAAATTTTACTCTAGACTAATAAAGTCTCCTCCAGCAGGCATACACCAACCCTATCACTTAGCATACAGTATTAGAGACAGTGTGGAATTAGTATATAATGGCTATTATATCTACATGATTCCTCTTGTCTTCAGTGTTCTTATGTGTAAAAAGATAAGTTCATTATATGTATATTATTTCCTATTGTCTTCAATATTCTTACGTATAAAAAGATAAGTTGCCCAGGCGCAGTGGCTCACTCCTGTAATCCTAGCACTTTGGGAGGCCAAGGCGGGTGGTTTGCCTGAGGTCAGGAGTTCGAGACCAGCCTGGCCAAAATAGTGAAACCCCGTCCCTACTAAAAGTACAAAAAATTAGCTGGGCATGGTGTCAGGCACCTGTAATCCCAGCTACTCAGGAGACTGAGGCAGGAAAATCAGTTGAACCCAGGAGGTGGAGGTTGCAGTGAGCCAAGATTGCATCATTGCACTCCAGCCTGGGCAACAAGAGTGAAACTCCACCGCTTAAAAAAAAAAAAGATAAGTCGATTATATCTATATTATTTCCTCTTGTCTCCAGTATTCTTATGTATAAAAGGATAAGTACTAACTAGAGGTTATAGGCAACTTTGTAACATGATTTTTCGGAGAAGGTTTTAAAATAACAATGATATCCTGACTATTTTCAACTAATAAAAAATCAGAAAACTTGGGTGGTTTTAATGTGAGTTGAGATTTAAAGTCATTAGACTACATTATAAATAGCATGCAAATTTTCACAGGTCATGCCAAATGTGATAACATTGCTCCTCTGATTTTTATCTGGATGTTGGGGAAACAGTGAGTAGTAGGAATTAGGCAGCAAAAAACTTCTCAGGTGTGTCCTGCTGCCTTTTGCCTTTAGTAGGGACATACATAGACAAGACTCGAACACACACATGTATTATTGCAACAGATAGAACAATAACACAGAAGTCTTATGGGAAATTCCACAGACGCATCTACTCAGCAGAATGTATGTGAACTGGTATATTTTGTTTGTTTAATACAATATTTAAACCAGTAGGTTTTATAGAAAAATTTAGATTTCCAACTTCTCTTGAAAAATCTGCTAATACCAGATCTGTATTTCCATAGGATAAGAGTTGTCAAGATCTGAGTAACAGAGGCTCATTTTGGAAGGGACATAATGTGTCTGAATTAACATGGTTTCCATCATTGTCTTTATCTTCCCAAAATCATAGTGGAGTATCAGTTGCCATTTATTGTTTTTCCTTGTTCTATTATGGCAGAGTAACATTATCTGTATTATGTCTCTGTCACAAGAGAAAAGACAGAAGACAGACCCGTAAGACTGTAGCTTTCAAGAAGAATGTGAATAAACATTTTTCTCTGTGGTGGTTCGCCTCACTCCTTTATTTTACTTGCAAGTGAACAATAGACATTTGTACTTGTGACCCAATCTAGAGCAAATATATTATTGTTCTTTATTATTTTATGATAAATTTCCCAATATTTCTTTGCTCTGTGATTAGAGGTTTTCCTTGGACAAATTCAGAGTAGCTATGCTTTCCACATACTTAGGATGGCAGACACTAAGCTTTTTAAAGACTGTGTGTATGCACACACGTATTTGTATGTTAAGCATTTGAAACAAACCCTAGAGATTACCACTAGTCTTTTCTCTGTCATTTCATTCAGTCTTTACTATCATCTTACCCTTTTAATGATGTGGAAACTGAAGCTTCAGAATAAAGTAATTGACTCAAGGTCCCCAGAGTAATTGACTTAGGATAACTTGGAATAGTACTATGACTTTGGTCACTGTACATCTTCTTAAACTCTAGACTGTGTTGTCTCCATAACTTGAGAGGCTAAGTTATTTCACAAAGATCAGACATAAAATCTCTTCTGGTTGGGCGCGGTGGCTCACGCCTATAATCCCAGCACTGTGGGAGGCGGAGGAGGGAGGATCACGAGGTCAGGAAATAAAGACCATCTTGGCTAACATGGTGAAACCCTGTCTCAACTAAAAATACAAAAAATTAGCCAGGCGTGGTGGCGGACGTCCTAGTCCCAGCTATTCAGGAGGCTGAGGCAGGAGAATGGCGTGAACCCGGGAGGTGGAGCTTGCAGTGAGCCGAGATCGCGCCACTTCACTCCAGCCTGGGCGACAGAGCGAGGCTCCGTCTCAAAAAAAATAATAATAATAATAATAATCTCTTCTTACAGACACTCTCAAACTTAACGTACTGTGGTTTGGTATTATTATGCTAAAATTGTAAGTCCTTTTTTTAACTCTAAATGTAAACACCTATATTTTTATTATTTTCTGAGTTTGTATTGAGGTCAATACACCTTGAGGAAGCTGGGATCAGTTCTGATGATATGAAAGCCATAGTCTGCATATGAACCTCAATGATACTTTTTCCTCCTTTGAGACACAATATATAACATTACATTTTCTATTTCTATTACATTTTCTTCATAATTACTGAGTTTTCCCTCACACAATTTTAAAAGTAAGATCTTTGAGGACTTATTTTTATTATTTTTGTGTCTGCTGAATCGTTCATAGTATGTTTAACAGTATTGACTTTAATCAACTATTGGATTGCTTAAGAATAAAAGGTAAGGTAGAATGCATGTGTGAACTCTCCAAAATCTACTCAGTACAGAGAAAAATAAAAAGCCTTGCATATGAACTGGTGGTGGGAGGACCCTTATTTGTAAACTGGCAAGAAGCAATACTTTGTTAGCTCTGTCTTGTTTGTAATACATCTTTCCTAATTAGAAATTGTATTGCCTGAGCTACTTCAGGTAATATGGCATGAGTGGCTTTGATAAGACTATGTAAATTTTCCAGGGATGAGATTCAGTAGAGGAAATGTGAGGAAAGGCCTGACTGCCGACAACGTTTCCAACGGAACTCACCATGTTTCCTTTACAGTCAGGCAGTGAGTGGCTGTGAATTTTAAAATTCAGTTACATGCCATTCTATAATAGTTTTCAGACTAGGCTTCTTAGCCTGCTGCATTGTAAAGTCATTTTGACGGCGTATTAGTTGGCTTCAGTCTTTGAACAGCAAGAAAACAAATGAAAGTTTCTAATTCAATTTTTAAACTCCAGACATAAATAGCAAAATATCTGGGACAGTTATCTCCATGAGAGGGATTTACCTTGCCCTGTGGTTATAGAAATAGCATCTAAACGCTGCTCAAAAGAGCCTTAGCAAGAGTAAAGTGAAACAATTATTTGATAGGGGTCGGGATGGGACAAGACACTATTTGAATTATCCTCTCATCTCTAGGTCATACCCAGACTTGAAATTTTGGCTGCAGAATGTGTACGCAGCATGGCTTTGTGCTATGATCTCTAGCAAGCTTTTGAACGCTTGTAATCTGTCCATGAGAATCTTTTCCTGAGGCTCAGCATTAAGAACATCTCATAAAAAGAAATAGTTGCAAGGTGGTGTCACTCTTATTGGACTCACTCCTAAGCACTTGGTATTGTAACAGGTAGGAGTCTACCTTCCAGAGAGCATGCATTCAGGGTTTGCTTTTGTAATCTGAGTTTAGATCCTTCAGGCACTCAGCATGTTGGCAATCCCCTGTAAAACGGTATCAGCAGGGGACAAAGCGAAGTAAAGCGGATTGTATCTGACAGAGCTCCTTAAATAAGTTGTTCAATTGACGGGAGAGGTAGGAAGCCTTCCCAGGGTGATTAATTCGAATGACCTAAACTAGTTGATGTGTACTTTTAAATGATTTTTGTCTCTTATTATTTTCCTGAAGAATACTCAAAAATGCATTTTGTAGTTTGTATTTTGTAAAAGTTTAACCATTTGAAGCCTTACGTTGTGGAATAATTTTACCTAAAGGCAGCAGTTCTTAAAATTAAGGACACAGGAGAATATCCAGTGTCCCACTATGATGATTTTATAGTCTGAGTTGGAACCTAGAAATTAGGGTTTTTAACAGGCACTTCAGGTATTTGTGATACAAGTAATTCAGTTAGATGATATTGAGAAGAAACGATAGAAACATCACATCCACTTGAGTCTTTCTTCCTTCTTACCTACATAGATGCACCTTTTGTCAGGCAATTGAAACAGATATTTGGCCAAAGAAGCAGGAAAATGCCAGCTAAGTTCCTTAGTGAAAAATGAAAAAAAAAAAAAAAAATCTAGAGCCCCCCCTTAGAAATTGTCTTAGAAAGTAGTTTTCAAGGTGCTAAAGAGAAAATTACCAAAGTATTTGCCTGTGCTTCTGTCACTGATTTGATCTAAACTTTGTTTTCAAGCTAGTGTAAAATTATTTCCTATTTTAATAAAAATACCTATTAAAAACACTTCTTGATCACACCTTAGGACTCATGTAAATTTAATTTAAAAGAAACTGATTAAAGATCCATAAATCATGCTTGGATTTAGACCTAGTGGGAAATCATAGACATATATTTAATTTATCCTTCCTAAATTTTGCACTTCTGGTTCTATCTAAGATTCCTCAAAATCTGTAGTATTCCAAAGAAATTAATGTATAACAAAGTATAATACACTAAAGTTTAATAAGGAAATACCTTCCAAATTATATTGAATATAGATTTTCAAGTTATTTAAAATTTTAGAGTTCAATAACAATCTTTTTAGCCCTGACACTATTAATAATTGTCCCTGTGTCACACCTTACAAATTTGTTTAATCATGTGTTAACACTGTCTGCTGGTGCTAAACATGAGTCCTTAAGCTCAAAGCTAACAACATATCTTTGAAGAAATTCCACCTTTCTGTATATCCACTAATTACAACTCTAGTTTCAATGTTAAATGACATTTAGAGGGTAATATGAGATCATATAATTTAAAGATAAGACAATTTCAATGATTTCTGGAGAAAATATTTCATATTTTCAAAGTATTGATCATTTTTTCTTTTTTCTAAAGCTATAACTAAAGTTAGAAAAGTAAGAGAAGGACAGATTGAAATAATATTCAAGTTAGTGGTTATGATGATTTTTTAAAAAAGATATTTTAATTGTATATCCTTACAGCATACAAAATGATTTTTTGATATATGTTTACAATTTGGAATGATTAAATCACATTAATTAGCAAATACATCATCTTGCATTCTTATTTTTATAGTGAAAACATTTAAAATTTGCTATTTAGCAATTTTATAATATACAATACAGTGCTCATTGCAGTATTATTCACAATAGCTAAGATTTGAAGGCAATCTAGGTATCCATCCATGAAAAAAGAAAATGTGGTATGTACACAAACACACACACACACACACACACACACACAGTGGAATACTATTTAGTCTTAAAGAATGAAATTATATTATTTGTGACAAAATACATGAGCCTGGATGATATTATGCTAAGAGAAATAAGACAGGTACAGTCTCACATGTATAATTTGACAAAGTTAAACTTACTAAAATAGAGAGTAGAATGATGGTTAAGAAAAGGGATGTTTAGGAAAGGGAATAAGGAGAAATGTTGATCAAAAGGTAAAAAGTTTCAGTTATAATAAGCTTTTGTAATCTAGTGCACAGAATGGTGATTATAACAACTCATGCATTATGATGACTCTTGATGTGTCACCTTGACTAACATGTCTCCAGTTACTTGATCACATGTTATCTGAGTATTGCTGAAAAAAGATTTTAGAGGTGTAATTAAAACACGTAATTACTGAACTTTTAGTGAGGAAAATTGTCCAGGTAATATGGATGTGCCTGATTTAATAAGTTGAAATACCTTGAAAGCAGGGCTGTGGCTTTTCTAAGAAAAGAAGAAAGTTCACCTGTGGATGATACCTTTAGTCCATGCTGGTAGAGTTCTGTACTATTCATAATATTCCTTCCTGACTACTGGTCCTATTGATTTTAGATTTGCTTAACCAGCTTCCACAATCACAAAAAGCAATTCCTTGCAATAAATCTCATAACAGAAATCTTTATATAAATAATAAATATCTGTGTGCGCATGTTTTTGTATGTGTGTGCGTACAGGACAGTATTGATATCAGACTACTATAAAACATTCTTAGCAAAATTTCTATACCCTTAAACAATATAAAGTAGCTTTATCTGACAACATCAGGTCAAAATCAATACTTAACACATGGACCTGCCTATATTTATTTTAATTCATTTATTTACTTATATTAGGATTTTTCTAATGTCATTATTCTAGGATAAAATCTTTGTACAGATAGCACATTGTTTTATGTTCAACAGATAATAAATGAATAGAAAATTGAACTATTGATAGATCCCTTTACCCAAGGAAAACTGAGTAAGTCCTAGAGTATTCTCCTAAAATGCTACCAGCAGCATTTATTACACCATTCATGGTAAGTTTCCTTCAAAGAACTAATTTCTGTTTCTGATTGAACAGTTAATAATATGGCCTCTAAAAATTTATCTTTTATGAATATATTATTCAGCAGTCAGTTATGGTTAAAATACAATTATTTACCATTTTAAAAGGGTAAAATAGTGTTAGAATAATTTTGTACCTATGAGATTAACCTCCTCAGCTATATAGAATAACACATTTTTTTGTAATATATAATTTTGTTGATGGTATAGAAACACAGAAAGTAACTGATAATACTGGTTAACCTAAAGCAATTTGTCAAGAATCATATTTTTGCACTGATTAGAACAATACATTTTTCCGTCTTATAACTCAAGATGTTTTTACTATAATAAGTCCCTGGTCCCTGGAAATTATCCTTACACAATGTAACAAATGTTTCTTGTTAAAGCCTTCCTAATTTTATGTATTTATGTAGAAATAATAGTGTGACACGATGTACACATTTTTTACAAAAAGGGAATTTGCCATTGACAAACAGTTTTTTACCCACTTTGCAGATGTAAGTCTTCTATATTTCCTAGTAATGCCTAAAATGGTCTTATAATCATTTAACACGGATGTATCCATCAAAGTGCAGATATGCCAAGTTCAATCAGAGCCGATACTTTTCAACCTAAATACGAGATTCAAAATATTGTAATTATCATAACAATAATTGCAAATGATAGTGTTACTATAACACTTACTTTATTACTTTTATTACTTACTTTAACAGTTATATTACTTTTGCTGTAATATAAACCCATCTAAACAGACTTAAGTTGCTGGCTGCAAGGTTGTTGAACAATAAAATTGCCTTTATTTATTTACTAGCAGAAAAATATGACATTAGCTTGCAAAACTAAGACCTTTAGCTGGATTTAAATAAATTTTTTATGATAGGTCAAAATGAGGCCAAATGTTTATGGGTCCATCAGGTAAGGAAGTGATTTTTTAAAAAATACATAGACAAAAGCAACAACAGCCAACAAAAACAAACAAACAAATGAAAAACCCAGAGGACGTGAGCATGTGAAAAGGATACTGGTACCAAAGAACCATCTGGAAAGATCTCCAAATGGCCAAAGCTGGCTTAATACGGGCAAAAAAATAATGAGAGCATTAGATTATAATCCCTAAAATGATACATGAAATTGTACAATCTGACTAGTACTCTTCAAAACCTTCAAAGTCATGAAAAACAAAGATTGTGGAGCTGTCACAAATTGAGAGAGGCCAAGGAGACATGATAATTAAATGCAGTGTGGTATCCTGAGTACTATTCAGGAAGCTAAAAATGTATATTAGTAGAAAAACTTGAGAAATGAAAATAAAGTCTGCAGTTAATAATACTGTGCCAATATTAATGCTAGATGTTTATAGAAAGGAAAGCTGAGTGACAAGTGTATGTGTATTGTCATTTTTTACACCATGTTTTTAATTATGATAGTTAATTTTATGTGTCAACTCAGCTGGGCCATGGAATATTCATGATTGAACTTTTTTTTTTTTTTTTTTTTTTTTTTTTG
>NW_016803023.1:477327-483567 GCF_001698545.2 Rhinopithecus bieti | reverse complement strand
TTTTTTTTTTTTTTTTTTTTTTTTTTTTGGTGTGTACCTGTGAGGGTGTTTCCAAAATATATTAACATTTAAATTGGTGAATTGAGTAAAGCTGATGGCCTTTCCCTTTTGGGTAGTCATCCTCAAATTCCTTGAAGGCCTGAATAAAACAAAAGATGAAGATTGATTTCGCTTTCTGCTTGACTGTTGGGATGGGACATCCATGTTCTCCTGCCCTTGGTACTGCTGATTCTTAGGCCATCAGACTCAGATAGAAATCTACATTTTCGGCTCACTAGGTCTTGGGCCTTTCAACTATGCCACTATGAGCCTTCCTGGTCTGCAGTTTGTAGACAGCAGATCATGGGACTTTTCAGGCTCCGTCAATCATGAGTCAATATTTTTAAACAATTAGTGTATGTGTGTGTGTATGTGTGTGTGTGTGTGTGTGTTGTGTGTATGTGTTTATCCTATTGGCTCCTTCTCTGGTGAACCCTGACTAGTACAGTAACTATTTTGTGAATCTAGAAATAGTTGCAAATAAAAGATTAAAAATTCAAAGAAAACTGATTAATTGTCTAGACAAGGTGAGGCAAACAGAACTATGAGATTTATTCTTGTGGATTGGCTGAATGAAAGAGCAAATATGCAGATATTATTAATAGCTATGCTATTTATATCATTTTTTCTAATTATTGCTCTTGCCAATTATATCAATGACTGTGTTTGTTTTCATTTCCAAAGTCTCATATTCTAAAATTTTAGTGAAACTATGGATATGGCAGAATCTGTTCAAACTGCTTGATGGGATATTATTTTTATGTTGCTCATATGTTAATATAAATTATCAAATTAAAGATGAAATCCCCTCAACTAATGTAGAACACATATTCTCAACTGTGTTTCAGCAATATAAATCTTCAAATGTATTCCAGAAAAAAACTAGTTTATTCGAATTTACTAAGTATTAAATGACAAAAGAAGACTTTTCTGGTCTAATAAAATTAGAACACACTAGGTTCAACAAAGTTAAATCATTTACTTAATGATTTCTCTGAACACTTATAACAGTAATGTGTTTTGTGAATCTCTAAAAAGGTAAAACATAAACATTATTACAGAAACTTTTCACTTCGTGACTCTCACAATTTATTAGGCTAATGTGGGGTGAAATGTTAGGAAATGCTATGGCGAATCATATAATTTAATTGTGAACATATTTAGAATTTCATGTGCACTGAAAAAAATATAATTGTGAAAATACAAGTATCATGGAAAAAACCTATCATCAAGGGAAAGTGCAGCAGCTCAGCTCCCTAACTTTTGAATTTATTATTATCATTCTGACCATAATTTTTTCCATCAAGTTTCTCTCTACAACTTTACCTTCTATGCAGTCATTCTTATTTGTGTATGCAGTGGGAGCAACCAAACCCCTACAAGGCAGAGATGTTTGTATTATTTATAGGTCAGTCTTAAACTAAGTTCTCCCTTCCCTTCAGTTTTAGAAATTGTATTCTGATTTCTCTTCTAACCAGAAAGTATATGGTTTATTCCTGCTACCACCACCAGCTGTCATTTTTTTGTTTTTTAAAAGTCAGAATCCTATTTATTGTAATAATTGAGATAATCATGGGGGAAAGCTTAAGCACTTAATTCAACTAGTTCTTGATACATTCTAAATATCCTTACTCCAGAGATAAGATTGAAGAGGGCTTTCTTAGTAAATGGTGTAGTTCTGGTGCTGAAAGGAGTTTCATCCAATTCCATATAGAGGAAGCTCACTCCATCCTGTCCTCCCATTAAATATATTGCACGAAGCAGCTATCTGAGGACCCTGAGAGGTAAATTTCGTTGTAGGTAGATTGAGATCTATGTCAGAATATGAAATACTGTCAAATTGGTGTTAAATGTTTTCTTCTGGTATCTCTCAACCTAGACTCAAAGGCAGCCTCAAATCTCAGAGTGTACAGTAAGTAAGAACAGAAAAAAGTCTCAGTAGAGTCCCTCTCCTTCTATCCTATGGAGTGGGAATGGATGCTCTAAGAGTCAAACCGTGTGAAGAAAATTCTGTAGAGATTTTTCGCCCTTTTTTTCTTCCATTCTCTCCTGAACTAGCCCCAAGAAATCTTACGGTAGTTGTGAGCTGAAATCAGCATCTGCTGTTAGGCACTGAGATTCTAAAGAAAAATCCCTCTCTGTATCCAGCAGAGGTATGGAGAAGAAAAATACACACACACACACACACACACACACACACACCAGAATGCTATAGAATGGGAAATCTAAAGTCCCAGCCTTTTGATTAGGAAATTGGGAAGAGAAGCCTTTAGGGAACCAGAAAATGTCAGGAAGCTTGCAGATTGGTGAAGAGCTAAAGAGAGCAATTTCCTAAAGTGATGTACAAACTCCTGGGTTCACCTCAGAGCCCAATATGTGTAGATCTGACCCTAAACAGTACATGATAAGTCTTGAGAAGAGAGCTACATGGTAGATCATCATGTAGCTGTACCCTTAGTTGGCACACTAAGGAATGAGCTGTACCCTTAGTTGGCACACTAAGTAGATCTGAATAGTACTTTTTAAAAAAAATGGTATAGCATTATGAAAATGGAACTGACATCAAAACCACACACTAAGAAGGGACATGAGAGCTTGTTGGCTGAATCTAGTCTGACAGATTTTTGTCCTATAAAAACAAATTGACAAAAGAACATTCCTTTTAGATTTAAACAAAGACCCAGAGTCTCATAACATAATATCCAAAATGTCTAACATACAATCCAAAATTTGTGGCACACAAAAACACGATAATTCCAACTCATAAGAAAAAAAAAAAGATGGTTGAAGATGGCAACAATGTTGGAACTGTCATAAAGGTCGTGAATGCTGCTATCATAGCCATACTCTGAGAAGTAAGGGTAAATCCTCTTGAAAGAAATAGAAAGAGAAGAAAACTCAGAAAAGAATTAGATAATATAAGTTTTTTAAAAATAGTAACATTAGAACCAAAACACATTTACAATAGTGAAAATTCATTGGAGTTAAACAGCGAATGGAGGTCAAAATGAAGAGTCAATGAAGTTGAAAAGAAATAAAAGAATTTATATAAACTGAACAGAGAGGGAAAAATAAAAAAAAATAATAATAATTAACATAACCTAGGGAACTTTGGGACAATACAAGCAAGGTCTAACATTTCTGTAACTAGGGTCCCAGGAGTGAGGGAAAGTGCATGATGCTGAAGAAATATATGTATGTGAAGGAACAGTGAGTAAAAACATACCAGTTTTTGTAAAAGACAGAAGCTTATTCAAGAAGATCAGAGAACTGAAACAGAATAAATTCAAAAAAAAAATCTGCCCAGGTAACAGAAAATAATTGGAGTACTATAAAACAAATACAAGAAAAAAATCTTAAAATAAATTACAAAGAAAGGATGCATTCAATCTATAGAGAAACAATGGTTCAAATAATTGTGGATTTTTCATCAGAAACCATGGAGGCATGAAGAAAGTGAATCAACATTTTTAAAATGCTGGAAAAAATCCTTTCAGAATGTATGTACAGGGAAACAAAAAATAAAATAAAAAGACACATAGTTTAAAAGAAAAAAAACTGTAAGAAATGAAAATTGAATAGTAAATATGTTAAATATACTTAAAAAGCAGAAATAGGAGACAAAAAAGACTCATATCTTCCAAAAGATAGCAAGAAAAAGAAAAGAGAAAGACAAAATATAAGGAACAGACAGGAAACAAATCATAAAGTGAAAGACCTAAATACAATTATAGTCATGTGTTGCTTAATGATGGGGATATGTTCTGAGAAATTCATTGTTAGGCAATTTTGTTGCTGTGCAAACATCACAGTTTCCTTATACAAACCTAATTGGTGTAGCCTGCTACCCACTTACACTATATGGGATAGCCTATTACTTCTAGGCAACAAACCAGCACAACCTGTTACTGTACCGAATACTGTAGGCAACTGTAATACAATGGTAAGTATTTGTGCGTCTAAATATATCTAAACATTAAAAAAAGCACAATAAATATACAGTATAAAAGATAACAAAATGGTACACCTGTATGGGGTACTTTTAAGGAATGGAGCTTGTAGAACTAGTTGTTCTGCATGAGTCAGTGAGTGGAGAGTGAATGTGAAAGGCTAAGACATTACTCTGCACTACTGTAGACTTTATAAACACTCTAGGCTTGGGCTACACTAAATTTATTTTAAAAAATTTCTTGCTTCAATAATAAGTTAACCTTAGCCTATAGTAATTTCTTACTTTATAAACTTTATTTTGTTTCAACTTTTGACTCTTACTTGTAATAACACTTAGCTTAAAACACAAACACATTGTACAGCTGTACAAAAAAAAGTTTCTTTCTTAATTTTCTTTTCTATGTTTCTTCCATTTTAATGTAACATATTTTTTTTATGCTTTTACATTTTAAACTATTTCTTGTTAAAATGAAATCACAAAGACACACATTAGCTTAGGCCTACAAAGAGTCAGGATCATCAGTATCCCTGTCTTCCACCTCTACATCTTGTCCCACTGGAAGGTCTTCACAGGTAATAACACACTTGGAGCTGTCACCTCCTATGATAACAATGCCTTCTTTTGGAGTACTTCTTGCAGAACCTGCCTAAGGCTGTTTTCCAGTTTACAATTTATTTTTATAAGTAGAAGGAGTACACTCTAAAATAACAACAAAAAGTATGGTATCATAATACATAAGTCAGTAAAACAGTCATTATGATCATTGCCAAGTATTATGTATACATAAAATTGTATGTGCTATGTTTTTATATGATTGGCAATACAATAGGTTGTTTATAACAGCATGACCAAGAACGCATAACTGTTGCACTATGACATTACAACGGTTATGACATCATTAGATAGGAATTTTTCAGCTACATTAGAAACTTATGGAACCATCATTATATATGAGATTCATCTTTAATGAAAACATTGTTATGAGACTCAGAACTGTATATATATAATTGCATTATATGCAAATAGTCTAAAACTCTAATTGAATAATGAGAAAAAAAATGGCAAGTGAAGAGAATATGTCACCAACAGAGTGACTGTGAAAGTAATGTGAAAGAAAATTCTTCTTATGGAAGTGAAATATACCAGTGAAATAGATATATATTTCACTGCTATCTAACATAATTCAAGGCTGGACTTGAGTACAGAACTAGAGAAAGCTGATGGAATGCCAAGCACTAACGTGAAGAGGACCTAGATGCACACAGTGGCTATGTTATGCCTGGCTGCGGTCACCTTCTCTTCTTCTGAGAACAAGATATAAATGATTAAACTGTATTTGAAGGATGAATTTATCCCCTAGGGAGCATACTTTCAGATAACACTTGAGATGCTAGACTTCAGAGTAAAAGGACTTGTGTCAAATGGTCTCTAGAAATATGGAAGACTAAGATTTAGAAATAGAATAAACAAAATAACTTAAAAAAGAAAAAAGAAAAAAACCCTCTCCTAGGATCCTCTGTTTACAACAGAAACAAAAACATTTTCCAGTTTAACACATTTCTGACTGAAAGTCATTGTAGGGTTGAACCTTAAGGAAAAGTAAATTTAAACTTCCTTTGCATAGTATTTTATCTTTTTTCATAGGGTTAGAGGTGGGGACTAGAAAACATGATATAGTTTTGAATTAATATTATTAAAGAGGCAAAATTTCACATTTTAAAATGGCCTTAAACATTCCACTGTTCATTTTGCTGACAGGTGATATACTCTAGAGAATCAAGCAAGGAATCAAGCATATGCTTATTATGACTAAGCATAATAAACTTATATGCTGTGGGTCAGGTGACTCATGAACACGTCAAGCAGGCCATGTTCTTTAGCAGTTTCTGGTCTGGTCCTGATTTAGTAATCTTGCAGTGGAACTTAGGCACATAGCTAGGAATTGGGTACCACTTCCCTGTAACCTAGCCTACATCCCTTTGCCCACTCTCAAGCCAATCGGTCTGTTCATCTCAGTGCCCTTAGAAGGTGAAGTTTTGGGCTGCGCCCAGTCACTCACGTCTGTAATCCCAGACACGGGATTTGGATTGTTAGAAGAAATAAATTCGAACCGTCAGAGGAAAAAATGAAGAGGAAGGAAGGAAAGGAGGAAGGAAGAGGAAGAAAGGAAGGAAGGAAGGAAGAGGAAGAAAGGAAGGAAGGAAGGAAGGAAGGAAGGAAGGAAGGAAGGAAGGAAGGGAGGGAGGGAG
>NW_016803023.1:438723-477135 GCF_001698545.2 Rhinopithecus bieti | reverse complement strand
GAAAGAAAGAAAGAAAGAAAGAAAGAAAGAAAGAGAGAGAGAGAGAGAGAGAGAGAAAGAAAGAAAGAAAGAGAGAGAAAGAGAGAAAGAAAGAAAGAAGAAAGAAAGAAAGAAAGAAAGAAAGAAAGAAAGAAAGAAAGAAAGAAAGAGAAAGAGAGAGAGAAAGAGAGAGAGAAAGAAAGAAAGAAGAAAGAGAAAGAAAGAAAGAAAGAAAGAAAGAAAGAAAGAAAGAAAGAAAGAAAGAGAGAGAGAAGGAGAGAAAGAGAAGGAAAGAAGGAAGGAAGAAAAAGAAAGGATGAAGGGAAGAAGTATGGGCATTAGAAAACACAAATATATATGTGTTAAATATGTGTGGTACATGTTAGAAAACATACAATTGTGTTATAGGGTTTACAGTGTATTTGGATATCATACCTATAACTAGTACAGTATAAAGAGGGAGGGTAAAGAAATCTATATGTTCCTGAGAATTCTATAGTCTACAAAGATTTTTATAAAAACTTTTGTGGAAAGTTATTTTCAACATGAAATTTTCATAACTTTCATGATAAATATACAATAAAGTCTAGTGAAGAGATGTCTACTTCCAGCCAAGATAAAC
Organism: Rhinopithecus bieti; assembly: GCF_001698545.2. Lineage (NCBI taxonomy): Eukaryota > Metazoa > Chordata > Mammalia > Primates > Cercopithecidae > Rhinopithecus > Rhinopithecus bieti. The sequence continues at coordinate 476,534 of NW_016803023.1, read as the reverse complement.
TAATAGCAGAGTTTCCTGAAACAATTTTAAAGAAAAGACAAATTATATAAAACATGGTATTTCAAATAGTAAATATTAGCTTTGGTCCAATAAATTTATTAAAATAATAAAGGAATTAACATATTAAAATAAAATAATTAACATAAAATAAGCAAAGAAGAAAAGGAATAAACATGAAAGAAATATAGAAAACAAACAGCTAAATGGTTGATGTAAGTCCAACCAGATAAATAATTACATTAAATCTGAATGGACTTAAAACTGCAGTCCATCAAAAGGTAGAGATTGATGGATAAAAATAAAAGATAACTGCTTACTATCAAGGGGAGACATATTTTAAATTCAATGACAGAAAATGGAGAAAGTAAAAAAACTATAGAAAGATATACCATGAAAACATTAACCTTAAAAAAACCCAGAGTGGCTATATTAATATCATAAAATACATATTTTAGGCAAGATATAGTAAGAGAAAAAAGAAGGACATTTGAAAATGACTGAAAGGTCTATACATCAGGAATATATAAGTGTAAAATATTTAAATCTAACACAGCCCAACCTATATAAAGCAAAAACTAATAGAAGTGAACAAAGAAACAGCAGTTTAACAATTATTGAAGATATAAATATAGTCCTCTTGATAATTTCAAGAACAACTAGAAAGAAAATCATTAAGCATATGGAAATCTTCAATAATACCATTACAATTTTGACAAGACAATTTCAAAATACTTCACCCAATAACAGCGGAATACACATTCTCTTTGAAAGCAAGTAGACTGTTATTCAGGATAGAACATGTGTTAAGACATAAAACAACTCTAAATACATTTTAAGGAATTAAAAAATAAACAGATGAATAGAGAATATCAATAAAGCCAGTAATTTGCTCTTTGAAGTAATCAACGCAATTCATAGTTAGGTAAATTGTACAATAAAAAAAGATATAAAATAATCAGCAATGAAAATGTATAGGATGTTGCTACAGAAAAATAAAAAGATTATCAGCAGGTACTAATATTATAAATAACTTTATGCCAAAAAATTAGAAAATGGCAGAAATCACTGTAATTGATCAAAAAATAGAAAATATTGATAGGCAATAACAAGTAGAAAAACTGAGGAAGAGTCAGAGCAAGATGGCCAAATAGAAGCCTCTAGCAATCATCCGCCCCCCAGGAGCAACAAATTGAACAACTATCCACACAAAAAAGCACCTTCCTAAGAATCAAAAGTCAGGTGAGTAATCACAGCCCTTGCTATTAACATCATATTCAAGAAAGTGTTACTGAAGACCATAGGAAAGGCGGTTTTAACTACCTATACCACCCCCGCATTCCCCCACCCGCCAACCCCCAGCAGCAGCTATGAGGCACAAAGAGAAAATCTGTGTGCTTGGGGAAGGGAAAGTGCAGTTATTGTGGGATTTTGTATTGGAATTCAGTGCTGTCCTGACACAGCAGAAAACAACATGGGGTAGAATTCAGCTGGTACCAACAGCTGTCAAAATCTGAGTTCCTTCAAGCCCTGCCACCACAGGCTAAAGGGCTCTGAGGTTCTAAATAAACTCAAAAGGCTGTCTAGGCCACAAGGGCTGCATTTCCTATGCAAGTCCTGGTGCTGTGCCAGGCTTGGAGCCAGTGGATTTGGTGTGCAGATGACCTAGTGAGATACCAGCTGAAGTGGCCAAGGGAGTGCTTTCATCACCCCTCTACCAATCCCAGGCAGCACAGCTCCTGGCTCTTGGAGAGACTCCTTCCCTGTGCATGAGGAGGAGAGAGGGGAGAGTAAAGAAGACCATGCCTTACAACCTAAAGAGCAGCTCAGCCACAATAGAATAGGGCATCAGGCAGAGTCCTCAGGCTTCCATTCCAGGATGTAGCTCCCAGACAACATTTCTAAATATTTCCTGACCCAGAAAGGAGCCCACTACATTGAAGAGAAGGAGCCAGTCCTGGCAGAATTTATCACCTGCTGATTCAAGAGCCCTTGGGCTGTAAATGATCAGCAATGATAACTTGGCAGTACTATCCATGGGCCTGAGGCAGTGATGGCCATGGGAAGAGACTCCTTTGTTTGAGGAAAGGGAAGGGAAAAGTGGGAAGGACTTTGCCTTGTGACTTGGGTGCCAGCTCAGTTGCAAAAGAATAGAGGACAAGGTAGATGCCTAAGACTGCCAACTCCAGGCTCTGGCTCTTGGAAAGCATCCCTGGACCCACCCGGGGCCAGGGAGAACTAACTTTCCTGAAAGGGAGGACACAAGTTTGAATGAAATTGCCACCTACTTATTGTAGAGACCTTGGACCTTTTGGGAGAGCTAAAAAATTAAAACAATTGAAATAATGGTGATAGAGAGTAAAATGATGGTTACCAGGGGCTGAGAATGTGGTGAAGAGTCTAAAATAGTATATTTAGATTGTAACACAAAGAAAGAATAAATGCTTAAGTTGGTGGATACCCCATTTACCCTGATGTAATTATTAAATTTTGTATGCCTGTATTAAAATATCTCATGTAGAAATGCAAATTAAAGCCACAAGGTGATACTGTCTCACACCAATCAGAATTCTATTCTTAAAAGGCCAAAACACAACATATAATAATGAGACTGGTACCAGTTTTTCCTTTTCATATTTAGTGCTTCCATAATGGTGATCATTAAAAAGTCAGGAAACAACAGATACTGGAGAGAATGTGGAGAAATAGGAATGTTTTACACTGTTGGTGGGAGTGTAAATTAGTTCAACCATTGTGGAAGACAGTGTGGCAATTCCTCAAAGATCTAGAACCAGAAATACCATTTGACCCAGCAATCCCATTACTGGGTATATACCCAAAACATTGTAAATCATTCTACTGTAAAGATACACACACATGTATATTTATTGCAGCACTGTTCACAATAGCAAAGACTTGAAACCAATCCAAATGTCCATCAATGATAGACTGGATAAAGAAAATATGGCACATATACACCATGGAATACTATGCAGCCATAAAAAGGATGAGTTCATGTCCTTTGCAGGGACATGGATGAAACTAAAAACAATTATTCTCAGCAAAATAACACAGGAACAGAAAACCAAACACTGCATGCTCACTCCTAAGTGGGAGTTGAATAATGAGAACACATGGACACAGGGAGGGGAACATCACATACCGGGGCCTGCAGTCGGGGAGGGGGTTAGGGGAGGGATAGCATTACGAGAAATACCTAATGTAGATGATGGGTTGATGGGTGCAGCAAACCACCATGGCACGTGTATATCTATGGAACAAACCTGCAAGTTCTGCACATGTATCCCAGAATTTAAAGAATAAAAAGCAATAATAGTGACACTGAAGAGAAAAGGAAATGCTTATACACCGTTAGTGGAAATGTAAACTATTGCAGTAATTGCGGAGAAGATTTCTCAAAGAACTTAAAACAGAGCTACCATTTAACATTCAACCCAGGTTAGTCCACTACTGGGTATATGCTCAAAGGAATATAGATCATAATACCAAAATGACATATGCACTTGAACGTTCATTACAGTGCTGTTTACAATAGCAAAGACATGAAATCAACCTAGGTGTGCACTGATGGTGGACTGGATGCAGAAATTGTGGCGTATGTACACCATGGAATACAATGCCACCATAAAAAAGAATGAAAACATGTCTTTGCTGCAACATGGATGGAGCCGGAGGCCATAATCATAAATGAATTAACACAGCAATGGACAATCAAATATCTCATGTTCTCACTTATAAGTGGGAGCTAAACATTGTGCACACATAGACATAAACCTGAGAATAGACACTGCAGACTACTAGAGGGGGGAAAAGGGATGTGATTTAAAAAACCACCTATTGGGTACAGTGATCATTACTTGGGTGTGATATACCTATGTAACAAACCTGCTCATGTACTCCCTGTATCTAAAATAAAAGTTGAAACTAAAAAAAAAAAAAAAAACCGTGTATCTCCTAAGTATATACATCTGCTATGTACCCACACATTTTTTAAAAGGAAATGGTACATAAAATTTTGCCACAAAAAAAATCTCAGCCCCAGATGCTTCATTAGTAATTTCTATCAAACTACTTTCTGCAATAAAAAAGACAATACATACTAAAAAATCATTAGGTTCAAAATATTCTGCTAAGTGAAAGAAGCCAGATATAAAAACACATATAATTTGGGAGACAATTTATGTGAAATTTCTAGACAAGACAAAACCATAAAGACATGAAGCAGACCAGTGGGACTGCAACACTTCCTGGGACTGAGGATGGGAGCAGCGATTGGCTATAATTTATTTTAAGGAAAGTTCTGGGAGCAATGGAAATGTACTAGAAATCTCTCTTGATCACTGCATAGCTCCTTTGTATTAAATAGTACAGTTAAAATAGATTAATTTTATGTTTAGTATGATTAAATAGATTAATTTTATGCTAGCTTATAGTTTTATCTTAGTATATTATGACTTAAAGATGCTAACAAAGGCAGAAAAAAGATTAAAAAAGAACACTTCATAAAAACATACATAAGGCAAATATCTAATTAGTATTCGATATAATTAGTCATTAGAGTAAAGCAAATTAAAACCACATTGAGCATCTTTTTTCATTGTCAAAACTTGAAAGCAACCAAGACATCTTTCAGTTGGTGAATGGATAAATAAACCATGGTACATCTACACAATGGAATATTATTCAATGCTAAAAAGAAATGAATTATTAAGCCATGAAAAGGCATGAAAGAAAATTAAATGTATGTTATTAAATGAAAGAGACCAATCTGAAAAGGCTACGTAATGTATAATCCCAACCATATGACATTCTGGAAAAGACAAAACTATGGCAACAGTGAAAATATAGGTGCTTACCAGAAGATAAGGGGTGGGGGGTAAATAGATCGTACATCAAAGATTTTTAAAGCAGTGAAACTGTTGTGTCTGCTACTACAGTGGTGGATATTTGTCATTATACATTTGTCAAACCCATATAATGTACAACACCAGGAGTAAATCTAATTCCTAATGTAAGCTAATGATTTTGGGTGATAATGATGTGTCAGTGGAGGCTCATTGATTGTAATAAATGTATTACTCTGGTGTGGAATGTCAATGGTGAAGGAGGCTTTGCACGTGTTTGCAGGAGAGGGTATGTGGGAACTGGCTGTATTTTCTACTCAAATTTGATGTGAATCTAAAACTGATTTAAAAAGTAAAATCTATCACAAAAAACACGAGGTGCTACTACACACATGTTAGAATGTCTAAATAAAGTCTGACGATATGAAATGTTGATGCAGATGTAAAAGAATCAGTACTCTCATATACTGTTGCTGGGAACGTCCAATTTTCAAAACACTTTGGAAAACAATTTGACAGTTTCCAAAATGTTAAACAAAAACCTAACGCCTGACCCAGCCATTCCACTCTTGGATGTTTACCTGAGAAATGAAAGTCTTTTCCATACAAAGACTTATACACAAGTGGTCATAGTACCTTTAATTTTAGTAGCCCAAAATGGAAACAACCCAAATGCCCATCATTGGTTGAATGTATAAACAAATTGTGGTATAGCCATACAAGGAAATAGTATTCAGCATTAGAAAATAACAAAATAGTAATACACAAAATAACATGGGTTTCACTGAATGGACACAGCAGGAAAATGTTACTGTGTAATTCCATTATACGAAATTCTAGAAAATACAAACTATTCTATAGTGACAGAAAGTGATTAATGGTTGCCTGAGATAGGGATGGACATGCAGGGATAGGAGAAAGGTATTGCAAAGAAACACTTTGCAGATGTTGGAAATGTTAATTATATTGAATGTAGTAATGGTTTTATGATGTATCCATATATGAGGATTTATCAAATTGTATACTAAAATAAGTGCAGGTCGTTGTATGTCAATAATCTTCAAAAAAGCTGTTAAAAAGAGACTTAATTTATTGATTTATTTAAGAAATTGGTCTTTAGTTTTAATAGCTATGTGATATTGACCTGCTAATGATTTTTAGAATACATTATTTGGTTCTATTTAGCACTTCAATTATTTGAGAAGATAATTGTGTAACTTCAGATAAAGTTATGCAGAAATGTAGGAATGATGAATTCTGCCATTTGTCCAATGTTTTCAGGAATGCCCTGTAGTCAAAAAGCAAAACTCTGTCATGGAGGGTTATTTGCCTCAGGGATTTTTGCAAGTAACAATATATTGAATTCATTGTTTTATTCAGTATTTTGCCAACATTAGGCCTCAACAAAAATATTTTTGCCACTTCTATTAATTTTATGTGCTATCTACAGATGGGCTAATTTCTGTGGGGCTTGTAACATGTAGAGGTCATCCTGTTCGGAGAGAAATGATATGATGATAGTTTCATTCGAGAGAGAATCTGATAGAGCACAAGCTTAAGTTTTGTAGGCCTTTTGACTCTCTTAATAATAATAGCTAACATTTAGTGAGCACTTAATATGCACAATATATTCTTATTAAATCTTCTCTACAACCTCTTGTGATTTGCACTATAAATATTCCTACTTTACAGAGGAGGACACAGAGGTTCAAATAAATTAAGCATCTTGCTCAAGAGAGAAGTAAGGAGCAAAATATCCAATCCAGGTGTGACTATGTACAGAACTGAGCTCTATCTCTGTATATTTTGTGTCTCTGTTTTAATCACAGAAAATAAGTAACAGATATCAAGCTACAAATACTAAATTATTGGTTTAAAATCATAGATGTTTTATGTAATGATCCTCTCATCATAGAACTAATTTCATTCAATCGCTTATTTATTTCTTTATGCCTACTACAAGAGAGGCAAAATTTCATAGGTTTGTAATATGTGATTCATTTGACATTATTTTGGAGTTAATAAAGCTCTAGTCAAGGTCACTACAACCACCTATAGAATAACTTATCTCTTGGCTCCTTTGCCTTCTCAGTTCTATGTCAGAGGAAAACTTTTATAATTTGAGGAAAAAGAATAAATGGCTGTGAATAGAATCAGCTACATTTTTTTTAAAGATAACAAGTGATAGCCCTCAGAAGCCTATCACCTCTGTATCACAGGAGCAGGTTTCTTCATATGCACCTGAGGACCTATTGTTCTACTGCATGCTTCTCTCTAACTTAACCTCTTTTGTATTCCTATGTCTCATCAGGGGTGTGTGTGTGTGTGTGTTTCTTTTTTTCTTTCTGTTCTCTATTCCTCTGGGTCAGGTGTGAGACACAAATCTTTAAAATAGCTCTATTCAAGCCATTTTTCTGGCCAGTAAATTTAAATTGAACCTCCCTGTCCCTTTCGCTCTGTTTCCCACATACTACCTAATTTACCACTGCCAGTGCCTCAGTGGGCTCCTGTCTACATGCTAGGGACATCCTACAGGTCTCCTTGTGCTACTGACAATCTCTGTGACCAGTCTGTCCCCTGTGAACTCAACAAGGCTTCATTTTATAGCCTCCCTCTACCTCACACACAGTACCACTGGTATTCTTGATATCACTTCATTTTGTCCAATACAAACAAGATGTAATGATAACTCATATATTTTCCCCCCTTGCTTTTCTTTTAATTTTTACTTTCTGTCTCTGTTACTTGTTCCTCTACCATTTTCTTATTGTTTTCCTCTCTCATTTCCTTTGATTATGATCTATTATTAAAATATTCTAACTTTTTAAAATTTAAAATTGTGTTCCCTATTCTTTTGTTTGCTTGTTTTGAGACAGAGTCTTGCTCTGTCACCCAGGCTGGAGTGCAGTGGCATGAGCTCAGCTCACTGCAACCTTCACCTCCGGGGTCAAGCAATTCTTGCGCCTCAGCCTCCCGAACTGTTGGGATTACAGGTGCCTGCCACCATGCCTGGCTAATTTTTGTATTTTCTGTAGAGATGGGGTTTCATCATGTTTCCCAAGCTGGTCTCGAACTCCTGACCTCAAGTGATCCACCCGCCTCAGCCTCCCAAAGTGCTGGGATTATAGGCATTAGCCACTGAGCCTGGCCATCCTAGTCTTAATTTAAAATTGTGTGAATCTGAATTTTTGCTCAAATCTGGTTTATATTCCTATTTTGTATTCAAAATGAGGCAACCCTGAAGTTTTGTGTTGCCTTCATCTCAAAATAATAAATAACCCCCTTAATTGGTTAATAGATTTATTTATGTAAATATGGCACTTCATTTATGTTGGACATAGTCCATGAGTCATAAACTATTATATAATATATAATACCTCAACGTATTATTTATAAGAATCAAAATTTATTTATTTCAAGGGAACTATTATATATGTATATGTGTGCCATGTTGGTGTGCTGCACCCATTAACTCATCATTTACATTAGGTATATCTCCTAATTTTATCCCTCCCGCCTCCCCATGACAGGCCCCAGTATGTGATGTTCCCCTTCCTGTGTTCAAGTGTTCTCATGGTACAATTCCCACCTATGAGTGAGAACATGCGGTGTTTGGTTTTCTGTCCTTGCGATAATTTGCTGAAAATGATGGTTTACAGCTTCATCCATGTCCCTACAAAGGACATGTATATGTGCCACATGTTCTTAATCCAGTCTATCATTGATGGACATTTGGGTTGGTTCCAAGTCTTTGCTATTGTGAATAGTGCTACAATAAACATACATGTGCATGTGTCTTTATACCAGCATGATTTATAATCCTTTGGGTATACATCCAGTAATGTCATGGCTGGGTCAAATGCTATTTCTAGTTATAGATCCTTGAAGAATCACCACACTGTCTTCCACAATGGTTGAACTAGTTTACAGTCCCACAAACAGCATAAAAGTGTTCCTATTTCTCCACATGCTCTCCAGCACCTGCTGTTTCCTGACTTTTTAATGATCGCCATTAACTGGTATGAGGTGGTATCTCATTGTGGTTTTGATTTGCATTTATCTGATGGTAAGTGATGATGAGTATTTTTTTCATGTGTCTGTTGGCTGCATAAATGTCTTCTTCTGAGAAGCGTCTGTTCATATCCCTTGCCCACTTTTTGATGAGGTTGTTTGATTTTTTTCTTTAAATTTGTTTATGTTCTTTGTAGATTCTGGATATTAGCCTTTTGTCAGATGGGTAGATAGATAAAATTTTCTCCCATTCTGAAGTTTGCCTGTTTATCTGATGGTAGTTTCTTTATGTCTGTGCAGATCTTTTAGTTTAATTAGATCCCATTTTGTCAATTTTGACTTTGGTTGCTAATGCTTTGGTGTTTTAAGTACCATGAAGTCATTTGCCCATGCCTATGTCCTAATGGTATTGCCTAGGTTTTTCTTCTAGGATTGCTTATGGTTTAGGTCTAACTTTATAGTCTGTTAATACATCATTGAATTAATTATTTTGGTATACTGAGGTTTGAAGACGGGATCCAGTTTCAGCTTTCTACATATGGCTAGTCAGTTTCCGACACCATTTTATTAAATAGGGACTCTCTTTGCCCTATTGCTTGCTTTTGTCAGGTTTGTCAAAGATCACAATGCGTTGTAGAAATGTGTGGTACTTATATTCTGAGGGCTATGTTCTGTTCCATTGGTCTATATGCTCTGTTTTGGTACCAGTACCATGCTGTTTTAGGTACTGTATGCTTGTATTATTTTAGTGTTTGAGTCAGGGAATCTGATTTTGTTGACGGATTGTTATAATTCTGTAACATTCTGAAGCCATTCTCTCTCTAAACATGTTGAATTCGTGAATTGCCCATAGGCACGATTACTTATTATGAACACATCTAGTATCTAAGTATAGAAAAATGTTATTTAAAAAAGAATGAATTAAAGGTATGTTTAATTATTTTTTTGGTGTTGTTTGTTTGGTTGGTGGGTGTTTGTATGTTTGAGTGAGTCTTGCACTCTGTTACCGTTTGTTCAGTGCTTCAGTGCAGTGGCCTTCCATCTTTGCCTCAAAGACTCCACCCCTGAGCTCAATGCAGAGTCCTCTCACTCAGCCTTTTCGAAACTGAGTAAGCTAGACCACAAGCAGTCACCTCGCATGCCCGCTTATTGTTTTTTCCTCCTTTAGTACTTGTTTAAGTATAGTATTATCGGTCTCACTATGTTGCCCAGGCCTGGTCTCAAACTCCTGAGTTCGAGCAATTCCTCCCTGCTTCAGCCTCCCTAAGGTGGTGGGATTATCAGGCTGTTGAAGCCACTGGGCCCAGGCTAAGTAGTTAATTCTTAAGCTAGGGATTGGATTGTCGTATATTGTGTTGGTGATGTGTACTGTCACATTATTTGGCTACGAGATACTGCATAAACCGAAAGATTAGAAATGAGGCCATAATATTGGCAAGTGGCATAGATTATATAGCTTTTTTTTTTTTACAGAGTATACTGATGACATATTATAATTACTAAAGAGTGTATGTTATAAATAGTAGTATTGCAACTAGAATTGTCTTCTTTCCTAGCTCAATGTCCACCAAACTTCAATCCACATTTAGGTTCCAACATGCAGTTGAGATCAATATAAAATTCATCAATTTTTGATCAGATGGAAGAAAGCGTGGGCAGGCATCTTTGAATTATTTCTCAGGGGATTTGAAATTGGGTGTGATCAGTAGGTTTAGCATAAAATCAGCCTTGAATGCCTCCATATTGAGGACAGACTTCAGCTCAACACGTGTAACTTCTCCTAGCCTTTATTTCCTCAAATATTTAGAAGGCAGAGATGGCAATTCAGTTGTAGATATAGTGGTCCTCAGACCTTAGTGGGCAGAAGAAGAAAATCCACTAAAAAGTAATTTAATGAATAGGGGAAAAAATGGTAGTTACTCCTGTCTAAGCCTCAGGGATTGTTTTTTTTTTTTTTTTTTTTTTTTTTTTTTTTTTTTTTTTTTTGACTCAGCAGCCTTGTTGAAACACTTCAGGTGGCTCTGACAGAAATGAAACTTCGGGCTTTGAAGAACACTCATACTCTTGTGAAGAGTTAATGAATAATAATCACTTACTGCAGAGTGGATACTTAAAAAATCGTGAATTATTGAAGCCAACTTTAGACCATGTATAATTTATGAATTATACGATGAAAGCTATGGCAAAATCATGGGAATCCTAAAGGTAAATCGCACAAGTATTTGCTAATGGGATTATTCCGGAAAGACAGTTTCACCATTTGAAAGTATAGAGTTACATGGAAAAGGTACGAATAATACATTTTAAAAACTAAAAAAAGTTAATTTGGAATGTGGTATAGGATTCAAAATTAGATCAGTGTTATTCTAATAATGAGCAAGTCAAAAGCAACAGCAACATGAGGATGCAGGAACAAAATTAAGGAATATTAAAAAATAGAGAAATTCAAACCTAACAAAGGGGTTATATCGATAGGTTATACTTTCATTCTATATTATATATATAATGTGTGTATATTAATAGTATAATCTGGTAAGTCATGAGAGAGAATATAGTATAGATGTTGAAGGATTGTATGAAGTTTTATAGTGTTGCTACTTAAGTAGTATGACTAGGAGGTGACCTGCTTTTTTGTTTTTTTTGAGAATCATTTTGAGACAGAGACTCTTTTGCCCAGGCTGGAGTGCAGTGGTGCAATCTCAGCTCACTGCAACCTCCACTCCCCAGAACCAAGTGATTCTTGTGCCTCAGCCTGCTCGGTAGCTGGGACTGCAGGTGCATGCCACCACACCCAGTTATTTATTTTTATTTTTATTTTCGGTAGAGACAGGGTTTCACTATGTTGGCCAGGTGGATCTCAAACTCTTGACTTCAAGTGATCCACCTGCCTTGGCCTCACAGAGTGCTTGAAATATTGGCGTGAACCTCCACATCCAGCCAGAATATATATTTTATAAATATAAAACATATGTATACATCTAAAAAATTTTGGCTTTATTAAATGTAATCAAACAAATATAGCAAGAGCAATAATGGGGAAACATAGCAAAATTACCCTGCAAATTGGAACGAATTATATAGATGTTGCTAAAGAGAAATTATGGAAAAATTATTTCAAGGGACAAAAATAATGTAAATTGTTAAGACAACATGTGGAATACTATGCAGCCATAAAAATGAATGAGTGTATGTTCTTGGCAGGGACATGGATGAAACTGGAAACCATCATTCTCAGCAAACTAACACAAGAACAGGAAACCAAATGCTGCATGTTCTCACTCACGAGTGGGAGTTGAACAATGAGAACACATGGACACTGGTAGGCGACTATGACACATCGAGGACTGTCGAGGTGGGGAGAGATAGCATTAGGAGAGATACCTAATGTAGACGATGGGATGACAGGTGCAGCAAACCACCATGGCATGTGTATACCTATGTAACAAACCTGCACATTCTGCAAATGTATCCCAGAACTTAAACTACAAAAAAAGTAAGACAACATAGTTAGATAAAGAAACTATGCATTTTGTTAAAGTTATGCATAGTAATGCAAGTTGAGACAATTTTAATGACTGACTTAACACCTGCTTATCTAATACAATTCATTAACTCTGTTGTGTGAGACTATGTAGAAGTATGCTTGTGTTTAGATTTGTTAATGGGTTGTAAGTTTGTTCAGTTATTCTGGAGACTAAACAGACAATATATAATAAAGATTATGAAATACTTTGAAAAAAGGTATAGAAATGCTCTCTGGTTAATAATTTGAAAATATATACCCATAAAACATCATAAAATATAAAAAGCTGATCATAGGCATGCATAATATTGAAAAAAGAAACCCTTCTAGAGACCTTCTGTGTAGGCAACATCATGGTAAAAGAAAAATGAATAAATTCAGTTGGTAGAATGCAATATAGCTATTAAATAAGTTAAATATAGTTTTAGAAAATATCTTCTCTTGAAGCAGAACTGATGTATTGATTTAACATATCCAAAAATTACAGCCATTTAAGATCACTAGTTACACGATGTATCCTTTTTCCACTATTAATATTTAATGTTTGGTAAATAATTTAAAGTACATTGGAATTATTGTAAATTGTGTATAATAACATGTAAGGTGTTTCAGAAAAATTAAACTCTATTTGCACAACACTGTTTTACAATTCCAACTGAATAATACTGATTAAGACTTAACTGTGTGATACCTGGCTTAGTGTTTTCTTCCCGATATTAGAGCTAGATTTAGGGCTACAGGATTGATTGTTTCAGGTGATTTATTAATTTAGTAAAGCAATTAGCTTGTTGATTGCTTTCATTGAATCAATTAATTGTTGTAAAAATTAACCGAATTCATTTAATTGTTTGTTGACATAGCCCTAATCATCTTAACTTTCTGTCTTTGTTTTCCAAGTGAGAAACTGGATTTCAACCACAGAAATCATATGAGAATATTGCAACAGGAAAAGGAAAGGTACTTTTAGCTCAGCTGATATCGTCTGTTGCATGTGGTTAGCTCCTGAGCTGTAATGAACTAAAAAATAATAATTATAAACACTTAACAATGTTCATCGCATTTCTGCTATGACAAAAACATGACACTTCACTCTTGGCTAAAAAAGATAGCACAATTCCAGGGATAAGAGTAACCGAATCTCAGAAAGTGTTTTAATTACTACATATTGTCATATACCAGAGTCTCTAATTACTCCATTTGCAATATGTAAAGTAGCTTTGTTCATGATAGCAAATAAGTTTGGCAAGAACAATACAGTTATTGGCATCTCTGCGTGAAAAGTTATTTTTCTGTATACTTTACAAAAAGTCTACCTGAATTAAAGAAATATTTCTAGAACAAAATCTCCTACAAGGCTATCAATGGATGAAGCTCTCCTACTATACTTTTAACATTATTGTTCTCAATATTAAAATACATGAGAGAGAAGCAGAAGTTACCAAAACAACACAAACATCTATATCTCTACATTTCTATTTCTCTCTATAAATTGTATCTTGTAAGGGTGATGTGATTTTTCAAATGGCATTAATTCTATTAGCATTGGTTGGGTTGTGATACAAAAATTTGGGAAATGTTTATGACTCTCATAGTGTAGGCCCAAAATTATCAGTGGTGACTAATACGTTCAAGAATATCACTGATGCTAAGGTACAAATTGCTAATGTTTTCCTCTTCAGTTCTCAAAAGAGAATGTTTTAAGCTTCAGAAGCATGAATGAAGCAGGCAAGGGAATTGGAAATCTTTTTTGTTACTAGTTAACGTAACTGTTCCTTGGTACAGTACAGGATTTGGGAGGAAAAACCTTAATAAGTAGTTTTTGTCGAAACCATTAGAACAGTTATCATCAGTTCTCAGTGACGATTGTTGTATTTAAGAATCCACACAAACAGACAAAATTGGTGTCTGCCTTGTTATCCCAATAATAATTGAGGTCTTCTCTTGATAGGATAAACTTCCTATATCCTCAGAAACTTTATGGGTTTTGGGTCAAAGCTGAAATTAATAATAAAAGACCCATGTAGTTATATTGTTGCTAGAAAAGAGAATATGAAAACACTTAATCTTGACTTGGTTGATAACGTCATAATGTGAAAAAAGAAAATCATAAGCGAGTGGGTGGGGCAACCACTGAAGTCCTTCATATTATTCATATTATTGACCTCATGCTTTTTGAAAAAGGCACTGGATCCCAATTTCAATACCAAATGAACTACACTGAGCTCGGGTAGGGATGACAGGAGGTAGGACAACGTTAGCTCCATTTGAAAATGAAGTAAATGTTTGGAATTTCAAGTTTGCCTTCTTTAGGTGTTTCTCAAAAATTGTAAAGGGAAATTATTGCAGATAATCCCCATGTGATAATTTTGTTATTAGTTCACATAAATAGACTACAAAAAGTTGTTAATATTGTTTTAATGGCATGCATTTTATTAACAAACATTTGGAAAACCATTCCACATACATGGTGCAAATGTTTTGGTGTGCACATAGAATTTGAAGCTCTTACCCTAACTCGTGTCCACATGTTGAAAACTCCTCCTGCATATATTTAGTAAGGAAGAATTTTGCAAAATAATGCTAATTTGAAGTGTCCATACATCACAAGTTTTTCTCCAAAGAGAATTTTAGAAACTACTTTGTTAAGCATGAGTATAACATTCAAATTAAAAGACTTTATTAAATAATGAACAGGTGATGATATTCAAATGAGGAGATCACATTGGAGAGGAGTATGGTGCCTTGCATTATGAATAGGTGGGAGAATGACAGTCCAGGATAAAAAGTGAGAATGTAAAACTAGGAAGGCTTTAGCTATTATCACAGCATGGGGGCTAGGAAAGCTTATGGTTTTGAAGCACAAAAGTAAAATTTTGGAAGGAAGGCCTAAGGTAAAATTTTTGAACTGTACCTCTGTGTATAATCTTGTAAATTCTCTATTCATGTCCCTCTGAAGTCTCTGGTGTATTGCTTATAGATTATTTGGGTAGAAGGGAATTCTATAATATAAACGATCCAGTTTGGCAAGAGCTAAAAAAAAAAAAAAAAAAAGGCTTTCCCTAGAAACATGTCGTCTAGGAATGACACCAGATGTGACCCAGTGGAAGCTTTTCATATTCTTTTCTTTTACTGCTTAGTTCTGAGAGTGAATACCATGACTGATATTCATAGAAAGCACTGTAGACTGTAATTGATAACCTTCATGAATCCTTTTGCTTTTTGGTCTTTTGGGGATGGGTCAAATGAGAACAAACATTTCAAAGCCTTAAAGATTTCAAATAAAAGGGCTTTCTTGAAGCGGATCCCATGGAAATTCAGTATTTGTAGGCCAGATAGGATAAATAAAATAACAATCTAACATGATCAGGATTTATAAGTTTTAATTTAAGGTAAAAGCCTCTGTTGTAATATGTAATAATGCAAGGTAATTATATCTGATATGAATAAAAATATACAAGTATATAGACATAAATTACTATGTAAACAAGAGTACCTCATTTTGCAGACACACTTGACCATGGGTGAACATGCAACTTTCCTGTTCTAATCTCATTTTTTAGGAGAAAAATGTGTTATTCACAAAATTTTTTATTTGGAAAACAGAATGATTTTTGATAGATGTAGTCCTATGTTAGATTTTGTTTGTTATGAAATTTATTCAAGATATTATTTTTTAACACATTGTCAAGTAGCACTGTGAAGAGCAAGAAACAGGCTTGTACTTACCAGAAACATTTCATTTCACCAGAAATGCAGATTGATACTGGAACCAAACATAAAGAGGATCTTAGAAAGGCAGCCATTGATCAGTATAGTGCTGTGGGAATCGAAAGAGGCCCTAAAGTCTTGTTGAAATAATCCTAATGAATGAAAATCATTTGGGAAAGAGTAAAATGGGTTTCTCTTTCATAAAGCACTATTGCCTCTTGGCCAGTGTTTTGCAAGGAACAGTGTGTATCAGGAATATCTAGGATAGCTTTAAATGTAGTTGTTCAATTTCTATTCCAGAAAAACTGATTCCAAAGGTCTAGGGTAAGCAAGCAGGTGATGGGCAGAATGTATAAGAAGACACTACTAGAGGCTTCTAAGATGATGGCCATGCCATTTCTCCTCCAAATTAGGAACTTTGATTGCTCTGAAGTTCTTGGAGAGAATGGGCTAGCTGACTGATTCATCATTCAAAACTAAAGGTAGCAACAGTTAAAATAAAGTATCAGAATGTTTTTCACTTTTAAGAGAAGTACCCACAAAATATTAATATTGACTTAGGATATCTTTTAAAGTAAAGAATCTCAAAGATTATGCTTTGAGGCCTTAAATTATAAGGTGCTTTCCCCAATCCCTACCCTATTTCTTTATCAAGTTGGTTGCATTAAATGTCTGACACACTAAAGGCTACATGTTTTCCAGAATTTTTGCTTGAATTTCATCCAAGAAATTACAAAGACAGCAAGATAGAGACAATTGATTTCACCAAAACCATTTTAAACATATTATATTAACATATGTAATATGCAATAACATAGGTAAAATATATGTTATAACATATGTAACAATTTTTTCTTTTTTTTTTTTTTTTTTTTTTTGAGATGGAGTCTCGCTCTGTCACCCAGGCTGGAGTGCAGTGGCGGAGTGCAGTGGTGCCATCTCTGCTCACTCACTGCAAACTCTGCCTCCCAGATTCATGCCATTCTCCTGCCTCAACCTCACGAGTAGTTGGGACTACAGGTGCCCACCACCATGCCCAGCTAACTTTTTGTATTTTTAGTAGAGATGGGGTTTCACCATGTTAGCCAGGATGGTCTCGATCTCCTGACCTCGTGATCTACCCGCCTCAGCCTCCCAAAGTGCTGGGATTACAGGTGTGAGCCACTATACCTGGCCAATCTCATTCTTTAAGGCTACATAGTATTCCATGATGTATATGTAGCACAGTTTGTTTATCCAATCTGTCATTGATGGGCATTTAGATTAATTCCCCAAATTTTAGGGAAAATAAATAATAAAGACATATGCACACAAATGTTCATTTCAGCAATATTCACAATAGCAAATCTTTGACTATCAATAGCAAATCTTTGGTTTGCTGTTGTGAATAGTGCTGCAATGAACATTTGTGTGTGTGTGTCTTTATGGTAGAATGATTTATATTCCTTTGGGTATATACCCAGTAATCGGATTGCTGGGTCAAATGGTATTTCTGGTTCTAGGTCATTGAGGAATCACCACACTGTCTTCCACAATGGTCGAACTAATTTACACTCCCACCAACAGCGTAAAAGTGTTCCTATCTCTCTGCAGCCTTGCCAGTGTCTGTTACTTTTTTGACTTTTTAATAATAGCCATTCTGAGTGGCAGGAGATGGTATCTCATTGTGGTTTTGATTTGCATTTCTCTAATGGTCAGTAATGCCAAGCTTTTTTCATATTCTTGTTTGCCCACAAGTATGTCTTCTTTTGAGAAGTATGTTTACATCCTTTGCTCACTTTTAAATGGGATTATTTTGTAAGCTATAAAATTAAGTTGTTTTACATTATTATTCTTTATATTTAAAACATTAGGAATATTTCTATAATAATTCTTTTCCATAAAAAGGAAAACATAAATTCTCACTCTACTTAGTAAGTCAAATCCCTATTCTCTGCTTCCATAGCATTTTATCTATCCTAGAGAACCAATCAACAAGCTATTTCCTCACCCAATAGCACTACTAATAATTCTTATATTTGTGTATGGCTTTATTCACCATGCAACAATTATTGTTGTATTGATTATCTGTAGTAATCTATTAACTGGTTGCAGCCTGTTTTCAGCTCACTTTGCATAAAAAGAAACTGAGTTTCAGAAATGTTAGGTGAGCCGATAGCTAGTAATAAAAAATGATGTAAGTAGATGTTTACTGAATAATATAAAATGTTTTTTCCCAAAACCTTATTTGAAGCAAATGTTATTTTTTTTATTGTGGCACCGAAAGTGCCCCCGGATTTACTATGTATCATTTCGGATATCAGATTCATTGAAACTTCTAAGAGTTTCACAATGTTATTAATTATTATAGCATAATGTGGTAGAGCATTATGTTCATAAATAAGATTTACAAAGTGTTTTTTTGTCTTCCAAAATGTTTTTATGAGCATATTAGTTTGTCTTCATCATCATGCAAAGCAAGCTCAAATTATACTAATGTCAAATCATTTAAGAAACATTCTTTCATTTACTCTAATTTTTATGCATCATGTATAATTTGCATTTTGAAATATATGATAGAATTTCACTTAGAAAAACTTAGTACCTCTGTGTAACATCAAAAGCCTTTTCTAACTCTGTCATAAATAATGACTTTTTTTAGCAAAGCTAACTTGGTCCAACAAACAATGCCCAATTGTCACAAGGGATTTGGCTTCACTCTGTTGAGCACTCATGCATTAATATATAACATTTTTAGTTCCTGATAATTCATATGTTGAAGTCTTAACTACCAATGTGACTGTAGTTGGAGACAGGGCCTTTAAGAAGGTAATTACAGTTAAATAGGGTCATAAGAGTGGGACACTAATCCAATAATATTGGTGTTCTTATAAAAAGAGGAAGAGATACCAGAGAACTCTTCCTCTCCATGTATATACAGACAAATGGTTGTATGAAGACACAGCAAGAAGGTGGTAGCTGTCTGCAAACTCAGGAAGACAGGCCTCATGAGAAACTAACCTTGCCAGCACCTTGATCTTGCACTTCCGGTTTCCAGAAATGTGAGAAAATTGATTTCTGTTGTTTAAGCTTCCCTGTCTGTGATAGTCTGTGATGACAACCTAACCATAGTAATAGAGATTAATGTAATTTTCTTTTTCAGAAAAATCACGCCAGAACTGAGAAGGATTTGTTGATGCACTACTAGAAATTGGAGATCAGTCGTTGAACGGGAATTTATACTTGGCCTGAAATAAAGTAATAGTGTCTAGTTATTACAATTGACGGGGCTCAGTACTTGAGGGTATGATGATGTAAGTGAGTGGGAGCTGTGCATTTGCCAGAAAAATGTGTGTATGATACAAAGAGAAAAAAAAAAAGAATTAATGAGAATGTGTGTGTGGAGGAGACATATGAATTTTAGTTGGAAGATGTATTAGTCTCTTATGGCTACTATACCCCAAATTGAGTGGCTAAAACAAATGAAATGTATCGTCTCACAGTTATGTTGGTGAAAAGTCTGAGATTCAAGTACCAGCAAGGTGTGCTTCTTCTGAGGGCTACGAGGAAGAATCTGTTCCACAGCTCTCCTTTTGTTTCCAGTAGTTTGCTTGCAATCTTTGGCATTCCTTACTATATAGAAGTATTATCCCAATCTCTGCCTTCATTTTCACATAACATTTTGTATTTTCTTCCTGTGTGCCTCTTTACATATGTCCTCTTTTTATATTGACACTAGTCATAGTGAATTAGAAGCCCACCCTGCTCCAGTAGCCCTCATCTTAAGTGATAACATCTGCAACATCCCTATTCCCAAAGAAGGTCACATTTTAAGGTACTTGGCATTAGAATCTCAATTGTGAGGACACAATTCAACCCTTAACAATAGAACATGGGCATCAGTACCTTCTTTGCTGAAATGTTCTTTCAGTTACCCAGATTTGCACCTCTGAAACCTTTTGTGTACTTTTTGATCAACATTCATGCTATGACATTACAGATTTCTCGTCTACGATAGGCATGTTTTACACTTGGTAGTGTATTTTGCTTTATACACTTCAATTTTCTCTGCAAAAGTGTGCATAACTCTTTAAATTACTCAATCTAATAATCGCTTCCCCTATGGAACTTTAAAATAGATGGTGGTAGCTCTATGTGATGAAAGTATATATTCCCCTCACTGTTCACTCAATGTTTATAATGACCCTTAGTTCACCTTTTGAACTGCCGTTTTTTATAATCACTGGAGAATAGGCATGTGTTTCATCATCAAGAGAGTTCGGCAAAATAAAGGAAGCCACTGGGTGGGACTCTTACAGGATCTGGCTGGTGAAGTACAAATTAATTTCTTTCCCTTTTTTTGAGCACTGTCAATTTTTTATTAATTTTAAGTGTAATTTTTTTTTTTTTACTATAAAGATATTAAAACTTTACTTCACAGGGAAAAAGCAAAATATATAAAACAAATAATTCAGTTACTTATAATCTGTATCTAAGATATACACTAAGATGAACATATTTAATACTTTTAGTTCCAACTTTATTTCAGTGCTCCTCCTTCTCTTTCTTCTCCTCATCCCCTTTCTTATTATTATTATATATTTTCCTCATAATTAGCATCAAACTATTTCTAGCTTTGTTTTCCCAGATATTATTCATTGTGAGCATTTCCTGATAGCAAGTTAAATTATTGAAATTTAGGTTTGGCTAAGTATAACAACAGCAAAACAAAACAAAACAAAACAAAACAAAACAATCAGAATTAAAATGTTTTTCTAAAGAGAAAAAGTTAGTTTACAAGCCACATTGCATGCTTCCTAGTGTCAGGAATCAGGCTCTTTCTATCTTGTTCTCCACAGGATATTTCCATTGCCAAACTCATGCCATAGTCTTAGATGGCTGTTGAATCTCTAACTAGTGTATCTAGCTGTAAGTAGTATATGTTAATATAAGCGTTGCCCTCTTTGGAGCAGTAACATTTCACTTCCCCACCTGTATTCAGAGGTGAACACCCATGCTCACTTGCCTACATGCTAGCTCTATGTCAGAACTTTGTTAACACTTGTCTATGTAGCACAATACCATCTTAGATTGAAAATCAATAATACAACTGTAGAAAGATTCTTCCATTAGTAAGTTTATGCTTCCATTATAAGTTTAGCCTGTTAACTGTGAAATAATTTTTTTAAAAAATCCTCTTACACTTAGGATATATACCCTTTAAGTATTAGAATTTCGGCAATATAACCTGCATCCACTTGAAAATGTATTTTTCACTGAAATATGAAGGGCAGTTTTATAAAGCACACTTTTTTAAAGGACAAGAGTGGAGTACTTAACTTTATTAAAGCAATGGGCCTTTCAATTAGTTTGATAAAAAGACTGTCAAAATTTAACTTTCTTAGTGTTGAAAAAATAATATTACTGAGGTAGAGAATTTAGTGATTGTTGAAATGACTAAAGCTTCTAGCTAGTTTATTTCCTAAGGAAAAAATAGTATCTCAAACTAACCATTTCACTCACTGTAAACAATATGTATCCAGTTATATAATTGGTACCTACAGAGCAATGTGGGAGAATGCATGATGAATTGACATCCAACAAAATTGCTTTAAAAGTGGATATTATACCTTTAAATATTTTTCTTGCAAGCCCATTTCTAGCACTAATCCATGTGATAAAATGAAACACTGAAATAGCACATTACTACTGTTTTTCTGCCTTATTAGACAAGATAAATTGTGTAATCTCCTTTCATAGCACAAAGTGAGGTAGAGAGTCATTTAATTACCTGTGAATCAAAGCAATTTAGGTGACTCTTTCTGATCATTATTACAGAGATTCAAGAAACCAAAATGCGTAATAATCAATAATAATGTCAACCACAAAACAAAATTAAGCCCTTGCAATTTTCATGGCATAGTAGGGTTCACTGTTTGGCCAAGTAGGATTCTACTGACTGCAGAAGTCCTCTGCAAGGCTCTCTCCTCTGACACAGTTCCTTGCGCCCTAGGGTAGTGCTTGATCCTATTTCTACTCCTGCACTAATCACTGTTTAGTTTTTGTTGTTGTTGTTGTTGTTGTTTTCTCCACATGTAGTCTATTTTAGTTGGCAAACATTAATAGCACAAGTGTGATTTATTTATATATGCATATTCCTAATGCCTAGAAATATATCTGCCACATTCTGGGCAGTGAAATACATTTATTTTAAAATAAGTTTTAAAACATTTACACTTTCCTCTACAAACCTACTTGTAGAGAATGTACTAGTCATGGAGATTTCCTTATGACTTGGATTCTAAGGACAAGCCTATTAACTTCTTTAGATAGTATGTGAATTATGTTGCATGTATTCTATTTGTGATAAGTAATAACAAATTATCCCAAAACAACAACAAACACAAAATCCATATGTCAACAACAAAAGTCCTGTTGAAAATAAAAACGTTGAGAAAAGGTTTTTCTTGTTTCAACAGTCACAGAATATTTCAACTTATTGAAGCATTCAGTGGTCCCATACTTGAGACACAGTCTTACCATGTTTAATCAATTATTCTTATTTATAAAAAGTTCATTCAGAGCCACCTTGTGCAAAATATTTTGGGATATGTTACCTTAGTTGTATTCTAACGTATGTAGCAATTGGTTATTTTCTGTTTATTCTTCCAAACATTTATCAACAATCAACTTTGTGTTAGGCTATGCAAATAAATAATATCTCTTTACCTTCAGTTACATAACAAAATATCACATTTGAAACAGAAATGAGAAAATGAGATAGAGAAATGCATGAGTGCTACATAGGCTTCAGCACACTTGATCATTTGAATATGTACTATCCTTGAAGGGTAATACCTCATCCTTGTGTGCTGAATTCAGCTTCTGACTTAAAAAATCAATTACTTATTAAACTATAATTCAATCATTTCATTAAAGTTTATTTCTTAATTATTTGGAAACACTCTAATTTGATAATTCTAAAACTGTTAGAGCAGCAGCCACCAAACTTTTTGGCAACAGGTACCAGTTTGGTAGATGACAATTTTTCCATAGATCCAGGGTGAGAGGGGATGGTTGTGGGATGATTCAAGTGCATTACATTTATTGCACACTTTATTTCTATTATTATTATATTATAATATATAATCAAATAATTATACAATTCACCGTAAAGTAGAATCAGTGGAGCCCTGAGCCTGTTTTCCTGCAACTAGATTGTCCATCTGGGGGTGATGGGAGACAGTGATAGGTCATCAGGCATTAGATTCTCATAAAAGGTGCAGGAACCTAGATCCCTAGCATGCGTAGTTCACAATAGGGTCCGCTCTCCTTTGAGAATCTAATGGCGCCACTGATCTGACAGAAGGGGGAACTCAGGAGGTTGTGTGAGTGATTCGGAGCAGCTGAAAATACAGATGAAGCTTCACTCCCTGGCCTACTGCTCACATCCTGTTGTGTGGCCCAGTTCCTAACAGGCCATGTATGGGTCTGGTCTGTGGCTTGGAGATTGGGCCCCCTGTGTTAGAAAATGTCTTGACATCTTTAAAATTGATGTGTAAAATTTTAGGGAATATATAACTCTTAAAAATCTACTCATATGTATAAATATCCTACTGGGTTACAAACTTCAGGCTAAAAATATTTATTTAAGGGATACATTAATATCTCCATTTTCATAGAAGAAAATAAAGTTCAGAAAGGCCAAATAATTTTTCCGTGGAAATCAGCTAAGTGGAAGGGTAGAATTCAAAGCCAAATTGGCTAAGCCTTTGTTCAATGTTTCTTCCACCGGACCACAGGTGCCTCTTCCCTGGAATGCTCCTGAGATGGTTTAATTTTTTTGTGTCTTTTTTGTTAGAAGAGTTTTTCACAGTGCTGTCTTATGTTAATAAGAAATAAATAAGCAATAATTTTAGATTGATTCAATTACTGCAATTGTATAGAAGGAGTTATTTGGTAGAGAAAATGCCTGAGGGATTCAATGCCTTTAGTATTCATTGATTTGGGTTGTGTTTTCATTGGTGAGGACATCATTTTGTTTTTCTGGAGTATTTTTTGAATAATAATTTAATCCATACCTTTTTACTCTTAATGATTTAAATTGAATAGATTCACAGATTATTATCAGTATGTTAGCATTGGCTAATAAAATTTTCCTGTTTTGCCACTGCTCTCAACACATCACTTCTATCCTCTGAGCAGAATCAGGCAATTATCTGAAGACTTATTTTCTCCAGGTGCCCTGAACTAAGATCTCCAAAGATGACCAATTAAAATTTAGATGGTCTACTGTTCTTACAGTGATTTTTATTTTCACCTCTTTACTATTTATATGGGATGGTAGAACTAGAATAAAGGTAATTCCTGTTATGAAATCAGTATAATGAGTCTTTTAGAAGGTATGTAGATTAATGTTGCATTTTACATTGCTATATGAAAAGGGCCACAGGATGTATAGTGAAATCCCAGTTCTACCCCTATAAAATACCTGTGCTTTCAAATATGTTTAGCTTCCCTGATGCTGTTTTTAAAATCTGTACAAGAAAGATAATGCCTATTTCAAAGAGTTTCATTAAGCGTGGAAATAGATGCAATAATGGTTTCTGTCTTTCTATGTAAGTACTGTAGTTGGCATTTAAATATGCTAAATAAAATACAGTTCCAATAAAGATATTAGAAAGTTTTTTCTCCCAAAGGTCTTTGATAAAAGATTATTATATATTCAAAAGAGAAAAACTTCATTCAAAGATTCTATATAGTTTTGTTGGCTAAATCTTCGGAGAACTCACCACATCCTCAAAGTGAAAGCATGTTTACGTTGTCCTCCACAGCTGCTGGTGTTTTCATACAAGTATGGGTTCAAAAAGAGTGCTTCCTATATTGGTTTAATTTATAAACCAGTTGATACATAAGTAGTTTCTTGGGAGAAGATATATTACTTAACACATTTTCTATGTAGTAAACATGTATGTGTATATGTGTGGGTGTGTATCTAACTACTTTGCTGGAGTTATTCTATGGTTTGGAGCTGCAGGGGCCAAGTTGATGCAAAAATCTACATTTTTTGAGTAAACTCCACATGACTAGAGAAAATTTCTCCAGTACTTGAGAATTCTTCATTTCCTAATGCTGTACAAACATCAGATATCATTATTTGTAAGGATCGATAATGTAATTTATAACAAAATTGCTTTGCTTTCTCAGCTATTAATGTTAACTATATCATTTTCATATAGCCTTATAACCCATTTGTGCTATTCCATTTTCCTCTGTTCCTTTTATTTTCACTTCCCTTGTAATGTTAATCTCTTTGTACTGATTTCTGAATAATTCATTTATGATTAAAGATGTTAACATTTTGCCTAGAATTGCCAATATTTTTTTCTCATTTTACTGTGGCATTTTACTTTTTAGTTATACAGAAGTTGTATATTGAAATATAATCTTGTTCTGTTTAAAACAAAACAACAAAAAGCACACATATACACATTGTTTTCACTATAAGGAGAAGGTCTAACTTATGTTGGGTTATATTTTGCTAGTGTTTTTGTTTTCTTAGAGAAGCTGATAATTCATTTGTGTTTGCTTTGAGGTTAGAGTTAGCCCACATTGCTGATAACACAGTCAATGGACATTTAACAATTCACAAATATATTTAAGCTATGTCTAGAGGTGTTTTTGAAATATACTTTACATTTTGAAATAGTTTGTTATTTTGTCCAGAATTCCAAAGTATTATAAACTCTCATTTCCAGAAATGTACCCTAAAGACTTGATATAAAATATGGAAAAAATACAGAAGTTATTCATATACTAATGAATTCCTTCATACAAGATTTAAGTACTGCCACATTCTAGACCTAAGTCTAAATTCTTGGATGCAATGATAATTGTGAAACCTTTATTCACTTTGAACTCAAGTCAGGAACACAGGCATGCTTCTCACCCAACTTCTCCTTCCTTAAGGAATGAGAAAACAACTTCACATTTGAGAGAAAACCTGCCTATAGTATGACTTGCCTCAGTCATGAAACTCTTCCTTATGTTCCAGAATATTCTCTCAGTCTCCACTTAATTACAAACTCTTGAAACTATGAGGGTAAAAAACCTAAATAAATATATGAACAAACTTTTTTGACTCCTTGTACATCTATTTTGTTTTTGACAATAAAGTCCAATTTTCTTTTGTGGAATCACCAAACAACCTTTAACTGTAATCAGGTTGGAATATCAATCAAGGTGTGGTGCTTATGCATGAAGTTACAAGGGACCCAGTCTAGGCAGACTGATTGTTCTTTCTCCCTAGAATCTAGATTGTGAGCAGAGAAAGCTAAATCAGAAAATGTTTTGGACTCACCTACTTAAGAAATTATGCTATGATGAAATTGTCTATGGGTTTTGCTTCATTTTGTTTAACCTAGACCTGTGGTGGCTATGATTATTGATTTTTACAGAAGTGGGTTTTCTAGACTTTGTGAGTTCTCCTAAATCCTTCCATTGATTCTTTTCTGTTTTGTATTACTCAGAGTTGATTACTGTTGCTTGAAAACAAATAATGTTAATGAATACTTTTTATTTCCAGATTTGCCGTCTATTCTTGCACTCTCATTTATTCTTCAGAGATGTATTTTTATATTTTCTTGATGCCTTAAGAATAAATCATCAATGTTACCCCAAAGAGATTTAACTTGATGTCTCTTTCAAGATTTCTGGCCCAGAGTTTCTTCTTAGTCAGCTCTATGAGCTTCACCTCTTGGCATCAAACGCCAAGTCTATACCAAAGTCGGGGAAATCAGTGCTTTGTTCAAAGTCTGGTATTAAATGTATATGAAAAATTCATAAGAGGATACAGGAACAAGACGGCAGAATAAAAATCTCCACTGATCATCCTTCTGAGCCCCCTGCAAGAACACCAAGTTAACGACTATCTACACAGAAAAAAAAAAACCAAAATCTTCAAATCTTCATAAGAATAAAAAAATCACTGAGCACTCACAGTACCTGACTTTGACTTTATATTGCTGAAAGAGACACTGAAAATAACAGTTCTGAATCACCTATGACACCTTCAGGTCATGTTTTCTTGGATGGTGTTAATGCCACTCCCAGCAGCAGTGGCACGGTGCTAAAAGCATCGCTGGGTACTCTGGGAAGCAGAACACAGCAATTATAAGGCACTGAACTCAGTGCTACCCTGTTAGAGCAGAAAGGAAAAACTCAGCTGATGCCTGCCTATGGAAGGAACTTTAAACCAGCCCTATCCAGAAGGGAATTGCCTATCCCAGCAGTTTGAACTTGAGTGCCTTAAAACCTTGCCAAAGAGGGCTAAGGCACTCTGTGCCTCCAAATAACTTAAAAGACAATCTAAGTGGCAGGTACTGCAAATTTTAGGTGAGTCCTTGTTCTAAACTAGACCCAGAGACCGTGGACACATGGGGCAGCACGTGACATACTGAAACAGCAGCTGGAGGAGACCAGGGAGTGCAGGCATTACCCCTCCCCTAACTCCAAGCTGCACACCTCCAGGATCCAAAAGATATCCTTTCACTTGAGGAGAGGAGAGGGAAGAATGGCGAAGACTTCGTCTTGCCTCTTGGATACCAGCTCAGCCACAGAGGACAGGGCACCCGGTCAGAGTGGTGGGGCCCCCATTTCAGGCCCTGGCTCCAAGATAATGTTTCTATACACACCCTGGGCCAGAAGGGGACCTGGTACTTTGAAGGAAAGGACCCAGTGCTGGCAGCATTCATCTGTTAACTGAAGAGCCCTTGATCCCTGAATAATCAACAGAGATACCATGTACTATACTGAGGGCCTTAGGTGAGTCCCTGAGACTTGCTGGCTTCAGGTGAGACTCAGCACATTAATGGCTATGGTGGCTATGGAAGAAAACTCCTTTTGCTTGCGAAAAGCAGAGGGAAAAGTAAAGGGGACTTTGTCTTGCACCTTAGTTACCAGCACAGCCATAGGGAGTTAGAGTACCAAGCAGGCTCTTAGTGTTCCTGATTCTAAGATTTGACTCTTGGACAGCATGACTGGACTTTTCCCTGGGGCAGAGTGAAGTCCACTGCTTGGAACAGAGAGAGAGAGATTATGTTTGGGAGAAAGTGAGGGAAGAGAACAAGAGTCTCTACTTGGTAATCCAGAATATTCTCCTGGATCTGGTCAAAGACCATCAAGGTGCTCACTCTACGAGTGCTCACTCTATGAGTCTATAAGAACCACAGAGTTACTGGGTTTGGGGTGCCCCCTAAAGCAGATACAGCTTATATCACAATACCCAACTCCTTTCAAACATCTGGAAAGCCTTCCCAAGGATGGCTACAAATAAGTCAGATGATGAAGAAAACAATAAATACCTGACTCTTCAATGTCCAAACACCGAAGAACATCTACTAGCATCAACACCATCCAAGAAAACATGATCTCACCAGATGAACTAAATAAAACACCAGAGACCAATTCTGAAAAAACAGAGACATTTGACCTTTCCGACAGAAAATTCAAAATAGCTGTGTTGAAGAAACTCAAAGAAATTCAAAATAATACAAAGAAAGAATTCAGAATTATATTAGATCAATCTGGCAAAGAGATTAAAATATTAAGAGAAATCCAGCAGAAATTATGAAGCTGAAAAATGCAATTGGCATAATAAAGACTGCATCAGAGTCCTTTAATGGTAGAATGGATCAAGCAAAAGAATCTGTGAGCTTGAATACAGGTTATTTGAAAACACACATTCAGAGGAGACAAAAGAAAAAGTAAAAAACAATGAAACAAATATATAGGGTCTAGAAAATAGTTCTGATAGGGCAAGACTAAGAGTTATTGCCCTTAAAGAATAGATAGAGAAGGAGATCGAGGTAGAAAGTTTATTGAAAGCGATCATAACACAGAACTTCCCAAAGCTAGAGAAAGATATCAATATCCAAGTGCAAAAGGTTATAGAACACCAAGCAGATTTAACCCAGATGAGACTACAAGACATTTAACACTCAAACTCCCAAAGGTCATTGATAAAGGAAGGATCCTAAAAGCAGCAAGAGAAAATAAATAAATTACATATAATGGAGTTACAACACATCTGGCAGCAGACTTTTCAGTTGAAACTTTATAGGCCAGGAAAAAAATGGTATGACATATTTAAACTGCTGCAGGAAAGTAACTTTTACCCTAGAATAGTATAGCTGGTGATGATATCCTTCAAACATGTTTGAGAAATAAAGACTTTCCAAGACAAATAAAAGCTGCTGGATTTCATCAATGCTAGGAGGACATTAATGGGTAATATATAATCACCTGACGATGCAAAACTTTCTGGTAATAGTAAGTACACAGAAAAAATACAGAATATCAT
The DNA here is from genome assembly GCF_001698545.2 of Rhinopithecus bieti. Taxonomy (NCBI): domain Eukaryota; kingdom Metazoa; phylum Chordata; class Mammalia; order Primates; family Cercopithecidae; genus Rhinopithecus; species Rhinopithecus bieti. The sequence goes on along the minus strand of NW_016803023.1, from coordinate 447,091 downwards.
GACACTGTAACTTTGCCATGCAAAGTGCTCTTATTCTAAGTATTATAAAATACTAAATCAAAACTAAACAAAATAACAACTACAGCAACTTTTCAGTCATAGTTAGTACAATAATACATAAATAGAAACAAAAGTTAAAAGTTGGGGACAAAGTTAAAGCATAGAGTTTCAATTAGTTTTCTTTTTGTTTGTTTGTGCGAATAGTGTTGTTATCCATTTGAAATAATGGGGGTTATAAGATACTATCTGTAAGCATCATGGTATCCTCAAACCAAAGAACACAATGGATACACCAAAAACAAAATGCAAAACCACATCATATCAACAGAGAAAATCACCTTCAATAGAGGAAAACAGGAAGGTAAGAAGGAAAAGAAGACCATAAAACCAGAAAACAAATAACAAAATGCCAAGAGTAAGTCTTTAATTATCAATAATAATATTGAATGTAAATGGACTAATCTCTCCAATCAGAAGACACAGACTGTCTGAATGGATGAAAAAATAAGACCCATTGATTTGTTACCTGCAAGAAATACACTTCGCCTACAAAGACACACATGGACTACAAATAAAGGGATGCAAAAAGATATTCCATGCCAATGGACACTTAAAAACAGTAGGAATCATTATACTTATAACAGACAAAATAGATTTCAAGGCAAAAAAAGTACAAGAAGAGATGAAGATGCTCACTATATAATGATATTGAAGCACCCAGATATATAAAGGACATACTATTAGCACTAAAGAGAGAGATTGGCCCTGAAACAATAATAGCTGGAGACTTCAATACTCCACATTCAGAATTGGACAGACTTTCCAGACAAAAAAATCAGTAAAGAAACATCAGACTTAATCGGCACTATTAGACCGATGGATCTTATCTGACCACAATGGAATAAAACTAGAAATTAAAATAAAATGAATAAAATAAAATAGAATTAAATAAAATGAATAACAAGAGGAACTTTGAAAACTATACAAAGTTTAGTTTTACTAAACACTATGGAAATTAAATGATATACTCCTGAATAACCAGGGGGTCAATGAAGAAATTAAAGAGGAAATTGAAAAATATATTGAAACAAATTATAATGGAAACACAACATACCAAAACCTATGGGATAAAGCAAAAGCAGCACTAAAATGGAAGTTTATAGATGTAAGTACCTGCATCACAAAGAGGAAAAACTTCAAATAAACATTCTAACAATGCATCTTAAAGATCTGGAAAAGCAAGAGCAAACCATGCCCAAAATTAGTAGAAGAAAAGACATAATAAAGATTAAAGCAGAAATAAATAAAGTTGAAATAAAAAAAAAGAATACAAAAGATAAGTGGAAAAAAACAGTTTTTTTTTTTTTGGAAATGTTAAACAAAATTGACAAATGTTTACCCAAAGAGAAAGACAGAGATCATCCAAATAAATAAGTAAAAAATGAAAAAGGAGACATTTCAACTGATACTGCAGAAATTTGAATGATCATTAGTGGCTGCTATGAGCAACTGCAGACCAATACGCTGAAAAATCCAGAGGAAATCAACAAATTCCTAAGTACATTCAACCTACCAGGATTGAACCAGGAAGAAATTCAAAACCCAAACAGACCGATAACAAGTAACAAGATTGAAGCCATAATAGTCTCCCACTAAAAAAAGCCTGGGACCAATGACTTTGCTGTTTAATGCTATTAAACATTTAAAGAAGAATTAATACCAATTCTATTCAAACTTTTCCAAAAAATAGAAAAGGGAGGAATACTTCCAAACTCATTCTACAAGGTCAGTATTGCCCTAATACCAAAACCAGACAGAAACACACACACACACACACACACAAAATTGAAAAAAAGAAAAGGAAACTACAGGCCAATATCTCTGATGAATATGCTTGCAAAAATCCTCAACAAAATAGTATTAAATTGGTAAAACAATACATTAGAAAGATCATCTATCATAACCAAGTGGAATTTATCCCTGGGATGCAGGGATGGTTCAACATATGCAAATCAAACAATGTGATACACCATATCAACAGAATGCAAGATAAAAACCATATGATCGTTTCAATTGATGCTGAAAAAGCATCTGACAAAATTCAACACTCTTTCATGATAAAATCCCTCAAAAAATGGGCATAGAAGAAACACACTTCAACATAATAAAAGTCATATGTGAGAGACCTACAACTAGTATTATACTGAATGGGGATAAACTGAAAGCCTTTCCTCTAAGATCTGGAACACGACAAGGATGCCCACTCTCAACACTTTTTTGTTCAACACAGTACCAGAACTCCTACCTGGAGCAATCAGACAAGAGACAAATATAAAGTATATCCAAGCTGTAAAGGAATAAGTCAAATTAACCTCGTGTGCATATGATATATTATATTTGGAAAAGCCTAAAGACTTCACAGGAAAACTACAGAACTATTAAAGAAAGTAGTAAAGTTGTAGGATACAGAATCAGCATACAAAAATCAGTAGTATTTCTGTATGCCAACAGTGAACAATGTGAAAAGAAATTAAAAGTAATCTCATTTACAATAGCCACACATAAAATTAAATACCTAGGAATTAACCAAAAAACTAAAAGACCTACATAATAAAAACTATAAAACACTGATGAAAGAAATCGAAGAGGACACCAAAACATGAAAAAAGTTATAGGTCCATGGATCACAAGAATAATATTCTTAAAATATCCATACTATCTAAAGCAATCTAGAAATTCAATTCAATCTTTATCAAATATCAATGATATTCTTCCCAGAAATAGAAAAGAAACTGTTATAAAATTTATATGGAACCACAGAAAAATGCAGAATACCCAAAACTATCCTAAGCAAAAAGAACCAAACTGGAAGTAATGTGATTACCTGATTTCAATTGATACTACACAGCTAGAGTAACAAAAACAGCATACTACTGGCATATAAACAGACACATAGAGCAATGGAACAGACTTTAGAGTCCAGAACCAAATCCACACACCTACAGTGAACTCATTTTGACAAAGATGCCAAGAACATACACAGGAAAAGGACAATCTCTACGATAAATGATACAGGGAAATAAAACTGGATCCCTATCTATCAGCACATACAAAAATAAAATTAAAATTGATTAAATACTTAAATCTGAGACCTCAAACTATGAACCACTACAATAAAACATTGGGGAAAATCTTCAGGGCATTGCTCTGTGCAAAGGTTTCTTGAGCAATACCCTATGAGCATAGGCAGCCAAAGCAAAAATAGACAAATGAGATCACAACAAGTTAAAAGGCTTCTGCATGGCAAAGAATATAGTCAACAAAATGAAGAGACAACCCACACAATGGGAGAAAATATTTGTAAACTACCCATCTGATAAGTGATTAATAACCAGGATATGTAAGAAACTCTAACTCTATAGGAAAAAGTTTTTTAATCTGATTTAAAAAATGGCAAAATATTTGCGTATACATTTCTCAAAAGAAGACGTATGAATGAATGGCAAGCTGGCATACGAAAAGGTATTCAACATCATTGATTGTCAGAGAAATATAAATCAAAACTACAATGAGATATCATCACACCCCATTTAAAGTGGCTTATATCCAAAATACATGCAATAACAAATGCTGTAGAGGATGTGGAGAAAAGTAAATCCTCATACAGTGTTGGTGGGAATGTAAACTAATACAACCACTATGGAGAACAGTTTGGAATTTCCTCAGAAAACTAAAAACTGAGCTACCATATGATCCAGCAATTCCACTGCTCAGTACATACCAAAAAAAAAAAAAAAAAAAAAAAAAAAAAAAAATAGATATATCAAAGAGATATCTGCATTCTTATGTTTATTGCAGCACTGTTTACAATAGCTAAGTTTTTAAGCAACCTAAGTGTCCATCAACAGATAAGTGGATAAATAAAATGTGTCACATACACACCATGGAATACTATGCAGCCATTAAAAAGGATGAGATCATGTCCTTTGCAGGGACATGGATGAAGCTGGAAACCATCATTCTCACCAAACTAACACAAGAACAAAAAACCAAAGACCATATGTTCTCATTCATAAGTTAGAGTTGAACAATGAGAACACATGAACACAGGGAGGGGAACATCACACACTGTGGCCTGTTGAGGGGTGGGTCCGGGGGGAGGGATAACATTAGGAGAAATACCTAATATAGATGGTGGGTTGATGGGTGCAGCAAACCACCATGGCACATGTATACCTATGTAACAAACCTGCACGTTCTGCACATGTACCCCAGAACATAAAGTATAATAATAATTTAAAAAAGAATGTGTGGTACATATACACAATGGAGTACTATTCAGTCATAAAAAAGAATGAGATACAGTCATTTGCAACAACATGGATGGAACCAGGTATCATTATGTTAAGTGAAATAGGCTAGGCACAGAAAGACAAGCATTGCATGTTTTCACTTACGTGTGAGACGCAAAAATCAAAACAATTGAACTCTTTGACATAAAGAATAGAAGGATGGTTACCAGAGGCTGGGAAGGGTAGAAGGGGTCTGGGGGAGAAGTAGGATGGTTAATGGGTACTAAATAATAGAAAGAATGAAAAAAAAAAAAAAAAACTACTATTTGTTAGCACAATAGAGTGACTATAGTCAATAATAACTTAAATAAATTTTTAAATAACCTAAAGAATGTAAGTGGACTGTTTATAATTCTAAGCATAAACGATTGAGGGGATGGATACACTGCTCCCCATGATGGGCTTATTTCACATTGCAGACCTATATCAAAACATCTCATGTAAACACGGGGCTTGCAACTTAGCTCACACTGGACCAACCAGAGAGCTTACTAAAATGCTAATTAGGCAAAAACGGAAGGTAAAGAAATAGCCAATCATCTATTGCCTGAGAGCACAGTGGGAGGGACAATGATCGGGATATAAACCCAGGCATTCAAGCCAGCAACACTACCCTCTTTTGGTCCCCTCCCTTTGTATGGGAGCTTTGTTTTCACTCTATTAAATCTCGCAACTGCCAAAACAAACAAACAAACAAAAATCTCATGTACTCCATAAATATATACACCTACTATGTACCCACAAAATTAAAATTAACAGAAAAAATAATATAATAAAATGTAAGAACAAGGATACAATAAAGCTATTCACAGAAGACAAACATTCATCTTTCATAAAAGTCAAAATGAATTCAGTATCATCTTCTGCCTCTCCTCATGACCTGCACTTAGCACTCTGCTCTTACCAATCATCATCCCCAAGTAAATTGTTTCACTTGTGACTCCATGCACTTGCAACATCATTCTTTCAGCCAGAATATACATCTCTCTTTTCAATCTCTGTCTACAAATTCCACATCATATATATATAATACATATACATATATTTAATATATATAAATATATAATATATATACATATATACACACAGATATATATCACACATGATAAATATATGACAATTTATGGGACTTTTTACTATTTTCCAGGCACTGTGCTAGATTTATGTGGGTTATCACATTTAAGCCTCATAAAAAATACTATAACATACAAAACTTACTTTATAAATGAGGAAACTGGCTTTGTGACAGTATGGGGTGGAGAAGTAGTAGAAATTGGATTTTGAGTTGAAGCAGATGTAGCTTACAAATTGTGCTCCTAATAACTACCAAAAGCTGTTTTTTTTTTTCATGCTGTCAGTGGTTATTTATGTGTCCACATCTATGAAAATTATAATTGCATTTATACTGTATTTAATTGTGCATATAATGTTTTAATTAAGACTTCAAGTAGGTAAGTATCTTCTCCAGCAAAACTTACCTGTCCTATTAATATTTTTCAATTATTTTCTCATGAACAGAGCAAGTGTACCATACTTTGTTTAGTATACTTAGCTTTTTATATCTCTGCCTTTAACATTAAACTTTAAGCTTTTTAAGAGTAGACAATCAGAACAGAAAACCAAACACTGCATGTTCTCACTCACGAGTGGGAGTTGAACAGTGAAAACACATGGACACAGGGAGGGAAACATCACACACCTGGGCCTTTCAGGGGGTGGGGTCTAGGGGAGGGATAGCATTGGGAGAAATACTTAATGTAAATGACGGGTTAATGGGTGCAGCAAACATCGATGGCAAGTGTATACCTATGTAACAAACCTGCACTTTCTGCACATGTACCTCAGAACTTAGAGTATAATTTTTTAAAAAAGTTGAGAAATAGTTATGGCAGGGAAGATGTGGGATACATAGTAAGAGGCATGAACACCCAAGACAGATATGTTTGGGAATATACTTCTACTTGCTACTGGTGTAACTTGAAAATAAAGGCTACTCTCTGACAGTTTTCTTATCTGTGAAATGAGGATTACAATATTTACATTGCAGAGTGTTAGAGTGTCTTGCCCACAGCAGGCTCTGAGTAATTGCTTATTGAATCAATGCTATTTAAAAATTCAGTATAGACTACTAATCAATTTTAACTTACACTCATTTCCTACCTCTTTAATATCTTGCAGAATATAACAGTATGTGTTTTTTTTTTACATTGTGCAAACTAATGATAATGCAATAAGTATCATCTTCTAATGTACAGCAAACGTAACATACAAAATACTTTAATGCCTACATGTGAATTAATTGAAAGAAATGAATTAATCCTCAGTGTAAATGTATATATAGGATTACAATCATTTCTCTTGCTATATTAAGAATACTGTTCGTAAGAATCATGTCAGCCTCATTATTCTTAAAAATATTTTGGCTTGTGGACCACAGCTTTATATTTTTTTACTGGAAAGTTGTAAAAAAATTTAATCTTTTTTTGCACTACACTTCTGCGACTTTCCACCTATTTGCCCGTCTTTCAGATATAAACCTGCTGCATCATCTTGTGTGGTTAAAGTGTGACCAAATATAATTTAGTAAGGAGACAGGTGAAGTGACACGAAGCGTGAAATTTAAAAATGAATGTCACACCACTTTTCTTATTGAATTCTTAGCATTAATTCACATTGCAAGCAACTCAATGCAAATATTTTGTTGCAAAAGAGAAGAAAGTAAGGGACTTTCTAATATTTACTACAGTACTGGAAAAATTTTTAAAAAATGTTATTGAAAAAATTAGACACAGGTACTTAGCTATTAACTGGAATTCAATGTCTCACAATTCTAATATACATATATACATATATATGTTATATATATACATACATACACACACACATACATCTCAGCCAATTATATCCATGCTCTTAATTTAGAGCGCTGAGAAATATCTGACACCACACAGAAGTATGTATGTGATTCAGATCAATTTCTGATGGGATCTCCTAAGGCTACAGTTTGGTCCTTTAATTCTGCCGCTATTTTACATACTTCCTCCTGCAGCAAAATGTCTGCTTTTTGCACGCTTTATGTCCACTATTATTTATTACTTTACTTTAGAAGAGTAATCAATCTAAACTAATTGAAGGCAAAAGAAAGAATGGAGAAAATAGGAGAGAAGTGTCAATAGATACTAAAACATGTTTATAACATCTCGGTCAAACTGGGAAGAGATTTCTGGAGATATTTCCAAAATTAATGCTCATAAAATCGTTTTTCAACAATTCACGCACTTTCGCATGTGAGTTTAGTAGATCAAGTGTACATATGCTCGTTGTTCCAATCTCAATTGTGAATTTATTTTTAAGCTCCCTGGCTTATACAATGAAATCCTATCTTTAATCCCATACTTGCAAAACAAGTTGGCCTCTTTTAGGGAAGACTTAGTGTGTCTATTTCTACATTCTCTTCATCTCAAGTATGAACATTTTAGACATCTCTTACAATTTAAGAGTTACATGAATCATGACTTCAATCCACCCATTATGCCATCTAGGCATAACCATTTAATCAAAGAGTTCAACAAGGGCACCAGGTATCAAAGGTTTGTCTTTGAAGAAGCATATGCAATGGGATGTTTAAATTTTTCTTTGCTTGTTAACACCCAGACTCACTTCCTCAAAGCTATAAATCAAGTTCTCAAATGCCCTTCAAAATGTTGGATGAAAAGAATAAAAGCAACACTTTAGTCCCCATTGCAATTCACAGTTAGACAGTAAAACATAGGATTTGTGGCCAGGCAAACTTTTGATTTTTTGAGTTTCAGATCAAATTCAGTGCTTTCTGCTTTACTTTGGGCACCATTCACACCAAAGCTTTGTGGCTTTTAGACCTTGTAAAGCACCAGGTAAAGAATCAAAGGATAAAAAAATTCAGTGCAAATCAGATTGGTGCATGCATTTTAAAGGAATATACTCCTGTATATCATAAGGATATAATGTAAAATTGCTTGTTTCTTTTGTTTTTATAA
>NW_016803023.1:413070-436756 GCF_001698545.2 Rhinopithecus bieti | reverse complement strand
GTTTTTATAAGAAAAAAATCACAATTTTTCTTTTACAATTGTAACTACTTACTATTTGTTTGCTAAGATGTATTTTTGATATGAAGAAATTTACAACAAGAAAATTGAATTGGTAAGTTTCTTTAAAGAACAAAGTGACCATAAGTTGACTTTGTAAAAGTTCCTTCCAATTCTATATAGCTTATGAACTTTTCTATATATTTGATGAACTTTTTCCCTTAGATTTAAATAACTATAAAATTAAGATTTAAAATCGTATTTTAATTTGCATAAAAACAGTAGGTTTTTAGGTTTTTTAGTAAACTCAATTTATTCATTTTCAGGCACCATGCATTACAGAAGTGTGATATTTTTAATAAATTTGTACTAAAATATTATGCATTGGGCTCTTTGAAATGATATTATTTTATTGTATTCCAATAAGTAATCAAATTCAAGTTATTTTACTTCCAAATAAAGAAGCTTTTCTAGAAAGTGTGGACAGAAAAGTACAGTTTCCGTTTACTTTTCTCAAAAATAGGAAAGTATTCTAACGTGCCCAGAAAGAATATTCATAATTATTTCATTGAAGCTAGCTACCTCTTATACCAACTCTAAGACAAACTAAATATTCAGACAAGAGTAGAATAAAACAACAGTATTCACCGCAGAAGATTTGAATTTTACAGAGTAGTTCTATAGCTTTGGAAAAATATTGACATAAACTGAGATAGAATTATTTTAAAATAATTGAGTGATAAATATCACTATACTATACAACTATAATACATTTGACTCAAAACAATACACCTTTATGTATGCTATTTTGTTTAATGGCAACATAAGATATATTTTTAGTATGTCCTTTGTTTCAAGATTATCAAGGTGTGTGTTATACATTCCATTTGTTTCAGTCGGAGATGGATATATACACACAAGGTACAAAGCTAATCTATTACCTTACCATAGATAGTGTAAAAAGATATTAGAGTTTTGGGTTAGAGACAAAGGAATGTAATATTTATGGCAAAAGCAGTAGGCCAAATGTCAGCATGATGCTCACACTGCTTCCTCATGTTCCTTGAGTTCCATGAGGGTAGTACAGTGCCTATGGTGGATGCCAGCACATACAGGCGATGGGTTGTACTAACACAAAGAAACACTGATGTTGCAAGATTCACCATGTTTATAGTAAATGAAAGGATGCTTGTGGTTTGTCCAGGGAGAGATGCTCCCTTATCATAACTTCATGGTTGCGCACTACAAATATAACCCTAAGAAATGGCCAGGTAAAAAGCAGTCAGAGTCTTGCTTTTTTTTTTTTTTTTTTTTGCATACCCACCAATATTCTATGTTCATGACATCCCCTCTCCAGATAAATTCAAGTCATCTTTCTTATCACTACTAAAACAATGATTCTAAAATCCAAATATTACTCTACCAGGAATATTCACTCCATATATTATGTTACTTCAAAATCACTAATGCGTAACTATGGGGAGAGAAATCTACAAAAAGCAATTCAAGAATACACTTCTCAGGAAAAAAATGGTCTTTAACAATGAATTTGGTGCTGAATCTTTGTTTCATAGGTTGTTTCATTAGAGAGGTGCATATCTTTCTTAGACCTTATTTTATCATTTAAAATAGTGGTATAATGTTCTGAGTCTGTCACTAGACAAGAAGCTTTTTTTTTTTAAATGTCATGTGTAATGAACATTTGTTCAATGATTAGTAACTAACTGCAAGGCAGTATGCTAAAACTATGCGTGGATTGCCTCATTTAATCTTCATAAATTCCTATGAAGTAGATAATGTTATTATGAGAATTTTACAGATGAGGAAACCAAGGGTCACGGAGATTAAACAACTTGATGAAGGTCTCTGAGCTAGATGGTAATGAAGTCAAAATTTAAACTTAAGGTAGCTCCAGAGCCAGTTTTCTTGACAACTATATTATACTCTCTCCTTTAGAGTACAAGAACCACTTCTCTGTTTCTGTATCTTCAACATTTAGCACAATGCCAGAATAGTAATAGACATTTTATAAATATCACAGGATAACTACATGAATAAATAAATGATGAGTTAATTAATGTATAACATTTGATCAGAATCCAAGCAAGATTGTGAACTTTAAAAAATAATACACTGTATTTGCATCAAAACATTCATTCATAAAAGGGAAAATATAATATTTTAAATTTGGAAGTATTGCCTTATAGATTATCAAGATTTGAATGATTTTTGTTTCAACAAATACAGATCTATTTTATGTTTAGATAGATATAATTCAAAATATAGCCATGCAAAAAATGAGTCTGCAAAATTCTCTTTGCTTTTCCCCCCCAATATTTAGCAATTTCAGAGATGATGACCATGAGCAGTCTAACGAAATACATCATCAGATTCCGCATCTGTAAAATGAGGATGATGAGCTATACAATCTCAAAGGTCTCTTCTTCTCCATCGTTTATAATCCTCTGACTTAATTTATATCATATGTTTTACTAGTGAACAGCATGTTTTCTTTTAGTTCCAGACTAATTTCTTTCTTTCTGTAAGTCTATAGACCAGTGTTAATTGTCATGTCTAATCTATAGGCCAATTTGTAAGGAAGAAAAATCCATTGGGGACTTTGCAAAACATCCACAATCTGAAGAGGGTAAAGTGAGATACCTGCTGTGCCTGCACTGAAACAGCTGTTTCAAGAACCTTAAGCATCTGGGGAAGTCATCCAGAGAAAGGCCATCCACTGTGCTTTTGATCTCTCCACTTCAGGCACTGAAGCACTGCCTGCCCATATGCTTGGTGAGAGTCTCGCCTGTTAGACCCATGCCTAGGGCTAGCTTTTTCCCTTATTTCTGCCCAGGAAATGGCACCACAGTGTTTCTAAAGTATAAGTGAAATAAAATTTCATTATGTTGGAGTTCTGTATAAAACCAGGGTTAGATAATATTACATTAATTAGGCTGAGTAACTTGGTGTTGTGCTTTATAAGTGAACAGAATAAAAAGTAAAATAGAAGTAAAGGGAAACGTTTAAAAACAACTGTGCAGAACTGGATGAGTTTTAAAAGGTTTCCCAAATATCGTTTCTTTAATCCCAGTAAAAGTCCTCTGAGTATACCCATAATTACTTCCATTTTATAGATGAAGAAACTGATTATCAGAAAGTTGCTTAGGAGCCTATACGTAGTAAATCCAAATCTCTTGTTACAAATACCTTACCATTTTCCCCAATTGCACAACACTCTTAACACGCCCCAGGAGAATACATGTACCCAAGGCATATTTCACTTTCTAAAATAAACTGTATACATATATTGAAGGCAAATATTTTAACGAAATAAAGATTTTGCCTGGCTTGTCATTTAAAAGACAATTTTATGTGACATTTCTATGTGTCCAAATTTTTCTCACAGAAGATGCAATTTTATCGTTTTATTCTCTATCAGTGAAAATAGTTCATTAAGAATATATGGAGCACTGATGATGCATACTGAACAAGAATTATTTGATTTATACAAAAATTACATTTAAACATTTTTTTCTACTTGTATTAGTTCATTCTCACACTAGTATGAATAACTACCTGAGACTCGGTAATTTATGAAGAAAAGAAGTTAATTGACTCATAATTCCAAGGCTTAATCGAAGCATGTCTGGGAGGCCTCAGGAAACTTGCAATCATGACAGAAAGTGAAGCGGAAGCACATCAGAGCAGGAGAGAGAGGAAGAGCGAAGTGGGGGGAGGAGGGGAGTGGGCGTGCCACACACTTTTTTTTTTTTTTTGAGACGGAGTCTCGCTCTGTCGCCCCGGCTGGAGTGCAGTGGCCAGATCTCAGCTCACTGCAAGCTCCGCCTCCCGGGTTCACGCCATTCTCCTGCCTCAGCCTCCCGAGTAGCTGGGACTACAGGAGCACGCCACCTCGCCCGGCTAGTTTTTTGTATTTTTTAGTAGAGACGGGGTTTCACCGTGTTAGCCAGGATGGTCTCGATCGCCTGACCTCATGATCCACCCGTCTCGGCCTAACTTTTAAACCATCAGATCTCATGAGAACTCACTCACTATTATGAGAACAGCATGGGGGAAATCCACCCATATGATCCAGTCACCTCCCAACAGGTTCCTCCCCCAACATTGGGAATTACAATTCAACATGAGATCTGGGTGGAGACACAAATCCAAACCATATCCCTACTTTTCAAAGACTCACAATTTTAGTGTAATTAAAACTGGATGTATGATTTATGCACATTAAAAATCAAGTAACACTTCAGATAATTAATTTGGGGCCTTGATCTATGTTAAAGGTTTATTGTATCTAGAGAATTATCAACAATAATATTATTTTCAAAATACTATTACCAGGAATACTATTTTCAAAATTCTGTTGTGGAAAAAAATGTATATTATATGAAAGCTCAATAATACTTGCTTGACTCTTGTATCTTCTGGGAAAATACTTATATATTTATTAATATGAAAATCATATTGCATATAAAATATGGTAAAATCTTCACCATGGCAATGGATATTAGCTGAATACTTGATTTTTAACAGAATCTTATACTTGAATCACTTAGGACATACTTGGTATTAACAAACCAGAATCTCAACTAAAACTGTTTAAGAGAGAAGGAAATCTATTTTCTCAGACTTTAAATCCTGAGTAGATGATGCTTTAGCATTTGTTTTTTTTTTTCCAACTTGTAAAAAGTGTCACCAAGTGCCTGATGTTTTTCAGTCTCTCTGCTCTTCCATCTGTGATTCTGACTTTAATCAAAGGCTGGCTTCTCTTCCATTTGCAGAACAGGCCATCAGGGAATCCATGCTTGTCTACGTCTGTGGCTAGGGGCTGGGGACGTGGACAGTGTTGGGAAGGAACAAAGCAGACATTTCTCCCTAAACCTGTGAAAAAGTCTAGGATATCACTCTATCGGGACTAACTCATGTTTTTATTCCCACCTTTGTCTGAAACCACTGATTGCCTACCTTAGTCTTCTCTTGTTCACCAAGTCTATCTCAGATAAATAAAAGCAGCATTTTCAGATTTTACAGGCATATGGCCACTGAGTTGCAAATAGAAGGTGTTGGCTGGCTCCAAAATTTCATCAAAAGTGAAAAACTTCCTGGCATGCATATCTTGCCCTTTGCACTTTCTCTTCTTCCTGGATGGAAGGTGGGGATGGTGATAGATGTCGAGCTGCCAATCTAGGATTCGGAGGACACAAGTGTGAAAAATACTTTTTGCTAACAATGGCTGAGCAAAGGAAGAACAAGCTTACTGTTATGATGAATTATAGAGCTGTTGTACCAGTACCAGAATGCCTAGCTCTACTCTTATTACATGATGAAAAAACTGGTATTTGTTTATATTACTATTATTTGTGTTCTCAGTTATATGCAACTGAATGCACTACCTGACAAGTTTTCTTTTTGTCTTTTTTTGTTTGTTTTGAGACAGAGTCTTGCTCCGTCACCCAGGCTGCAGTGTAGCTGTGCAATCTCAGCTTACAGCAACCTCTGCCTTCCGGGTTCAAGCGATTCTCCTGCCTCAGCCTCCTGAGTGGCTGGCACTACAGGCGCACGCCACCATGCCTGGCTAATTTTTGTATTTTTAGTAGAGACTGGGGTTTCACCATATTGGCAAGGCTGGTTTCGAACTCCTGACCTCGTGATCCTCCTGCCTCCGCCTACCAAAGTGCTGGGATTACAGGCATGAGCCACCGCGCCAGGCCAGAGCAGGCGCACTAGCACCAGCAGGCGGCTCAAGCGGGAGCAGGGCCTGCTAGCGGGGTCACTGGTAGACCAGAATCCGCAAGCATCCAGAGGCCCAACCTCTCTGGTGACCTGACAGCGTTTTCTATGAGTAGGTTATGCGATCCAGGGAGAATGACGAAAACTGGTTGGCTTTTGTTTCTTCTACTGCTTATCATTGTGGTAATTTGCTTACATAGACACAGTACAAAATTAGGCCAATCAAGACTCACATAACAAAGACAATACAAATGCTAGAAAATGGGAGAAATCCAGGTTCTGTTAGAAAACAGGAAGGACAGATATGATGAGATACGCCGGCACTGGGGAGGCAATGTCCTGGGTTAGTCTGTGGCTCGGATCGCCGAGCTCGAAAAGGCAAAGGCTGAAGAACTTGGCACTAAACTCGGTTAAATGTATACTATTGAGTTTTCTGTACCTAAAAATAATTATAATTATACAAATTTTCCTTAAAAAAAAGCAAAAGAAATAATGGGTAGTCCCACAAAATGTCCATTATAACACCTATGTAAGGTAATTTATTTAACTGATTTTATGTATTTTATTTTAATTATTATATTAATATTTTATTATTAAAAATTACTTTAATGCTTTATTATTGTAAAAATGTTGAAACTTCTTCGTGGATAAATCACTATTAACCAGTTCTGTTGGGAGACTGAATTCGAAAGATTGCTTAGCGCCCACGAGTTGGCAGGCTAGCATGTGTGCTGTGGTTGAGGCTATGAATAAACGTACACTAAACTCGAGCTGGGAGCATAAATGAGACCCTTCATCTCAAAAAAGGAAAAAGAAGAGTTTCCTGGGCCCTTTTCTTGTCGTTGTTTGTTTTTTAAAAAAATAAGTGCTAGAAGAGAATCACAGAATAACGAAGTTATTAAATATTAATATAGTTTGCCAATCTTTTCATAATATGTGTTGGTTGAACTCCCCAACCGTAAGTGTATAAGAAGCCATTCGAGGGAGGAGAGATCACTTGAGCCCAGAAGTTCAAGACCAACATGAGCATGATTATGCCGATTGCACTACAGCACTAAAAGTGACAGAGCAAGACCCTGTCGCTAAAAAGAAAAAGAATACTTACTGAAAGCACACTTATCATATCATCATTTATTTCTGTCATAATATTTTGCCTAATAACACACTACAAAAAATTATATATATTTAATTTATTGATTTAAACAAATATTTAAATTTATCTTCTTCTGTGAACAGTTTATTTCCTTAATCATTTTTTTTAAGGATTTCATTGTCCTTGCAAGGATTCATTTGTCTTTTTTATATGTGCGCAGAGTTTATCCCAGTTCCTTAACTTATTTTAAACTATTCGCTTCAATATTCTAAATTGGCAAGAGTCAGTTTGGTATAGGGCCAAGCCTTGTGAAGCGTCTTTGTTTTCTTACATAACTTTTTATGCATATTTTTAAATTAAAGAGCATCATAAATATTGATTGTTCTTCCTAAAAGTATTTTTTGAAAATAGTTTCGGTTTGTTTAATGTTTTATGATGACGTGATTTATCTTCAACTAATTTTAAAAATATATAATATCATGAAACCTAAAGGAAACTATAGAAAATAGAAATTTTTCAACATATTTAGGAGAAGTATAAATTTTAATAATCCCATAATCCCTACTTTCTAAGTAATATGAAATATAAATTTCCAAGTCCTCATTTAGCTTAATTGAATTTTACATCATACTGCTGTTGAATCATAATTAGTTCACAGAAATTAATAAAGCATTTTATGCATTCCTCATGACACCCATTTTTGTTTCTATAGGTCTGAGAGCATATGTTTATTATTAAATTACTGATTTTATATTGTGGTCAAGATATATTCCTCTATTTGGAATATTTTATAATTTCGTAAAAATTTCTTTACAACCCAAAATAAATATTATTTGTAAATATTGCATGTATCTTTGAAAAAAAAGTTTAGTCTCAGTATCTTTTGGGACACTGATAGATATCTAGACTGTTGTCTCTTAGATCAGTTCATAAATTGTGTTGGTTTAATTTTCCATAATATTGAATGTTTACCTACTAGATCTATCATTTTCTAAGATTTAAAATTTTCCTTATAATTCTGGTTTTATTTCGGTTTGTTTTGTTTTGATAGAAAACCATTTGATAGAAAATGTTTTTTGTTAAAAACTATCCTTGTGCTGACAGCTAATGCGAGACATTGACCCTAGTTCTTATCTTCTTAGTTTAAAAATCACACCTGGAGAAGAACCAAAAAAAAAAAAAAAGAATTTAGGCAAGAGATACACAGTAAAGGAGATGCAGCAGAGTAATTCATTGCAAAAGCAAAATAATATTTTGAAAACTAACTGCAGAATTGACAATACACCCTCAGAGAGGGAGATGATTCAGGGCCGGCTGCTCCTAAGGATGAAACAGCAAAGACTGGAACTAGGGAGACTTCCTTTATGGTAGTCTTAGTTGATTATTCATAAGGGGGTGAAAAGGGGTGTTACTAGTAAGCACGTTCTGTGTGGTCCTCTGGGTGGCACATGTGCAGTAGCTGTACATGCTTGTTCGTACACCACATGTCTCGTTTAAATCTTAAATCTCCACCCAGGGGTGTTTTTTTGTTTTGTTTTGTTTTGTTTTCCTATTATAATAAGCAAAGGGTCTGTCTGAGGACAGGTAAAACCAAAATGAGCAGGCTATCTATAGGGGAAATTCCCTACTGAAGATAGCTTTGCTTGAATGAGTTTAACTACAATATGAATGCTGGGGTTTATTGTGTTAACTGTATGGTCATTATGGTTGCTGGGTCCCGAGAATATGGTTACTTCCTTAGCTCCTTTACTGTCTCACTTGTAGGTAATGTCATATTACAAGAGAGCAGGAGAAGATGAAATGCTATTTTTTAGTAAAATTTTTAAATTCAGTTCCCATTTCAAAATTGTGCTCACATTATATCTTAACATCTTTCATAGTGTCCATAACACATCAAAACTCTCACCAATATTATTTAAGACTTTATCTGAGAAATGTACTTCTGAGACTCTCATGAAAGAATGCTCTTATTGGTGGACTTTGCTTATTAATATCAGGAATAACAAGTTGTATTTTGGTATAGCATGTGGTTCAGGCAAACCTGATTATAAACACATATTCTCATAAACAAATATACATATATTAAATATTGATTTAATATTTTGAAACCCAGTTATTTATTTTACGTTTACCCCAAATACATGCTAAAAATTTGACTTTGTTTCTTAAATGTTCAAATTAATTACACATATTTATTTTAATCAGTCTGACTCTTAGGCCAATTTCCAATGTCAAACAGATGGAAGGCTTAGATTTAAGTCAATAGGCAATTTATTACTTTTACTGTGAGGATCATACTGTTCCATTTTGAAGGACTGGAACACTCATGTTTAGCATTCTTGGCATCCCAGCCTTGTATAAATGCACAAGGGGCTGAATTCTAATCAGAAGATTTCATGAGGCACACACACACTCATGAGGCACACACACAGCGATTCACTTATAACTTTTTCTAAGCTAAATGATTGTTTTTTCCCGGTGAGAATGCTCTGGTCACCTTGATTGGATTTGAAGGATATCCACATATTTAGAGATGGTTCCTTTGGATGAAATATGTCCAGCATAGCCGCTCTCAACTATTATATTTGATTTTTCCATGTTTTCCATTTAGTGGCTAATCTTTTATAGAAATTAAAGGGACACATCTTTCTAACTTGATCTCAAAATTCTCACTTATTGATAAGTTTTCAATCTTGTTCATGTTTTTGAGCTGCTAAGAATAAATCAGAACCATGTGTAATGTTTGTTGACCTACAACTGTCCTTTAATAAAATAAGCAGAAGTTGTATACAATTATGTGCCTTTAATATAGATTTTTAGTTTACAACCTTGTTAAAATATATGAAGACATTACTGATTAAATAAAAGCAGGAAACACATTTAATATATACATTTTAAATTCTAAATTAAAATGGTGAATTCCTTGATCATAATTTTATACCCAATATTATATAATTCTATGTTTGTGATTGTATAGTTTTATAATTCTAAATAATAGTCTTGTGAATCTTCAAGACTTAAATATTTTATGTATAGGAACTAATTTTATTCTTATGATATTTTACAGAAAAAAAAAATGTCAGAGAGAAATCAAATGACTGGCCTGGCCTAGGTGATAAAACTAGCAAAAAATGGATCAAAGATTCAAATCTGAGCAATCTTGTTACAGAGACCTCTGTGTTATCCTGGAACTTGTGGTAACACATAGTAAGCAACAAGAAGCTGAACTACATGTATTACCCACAAAGAGGAAGATAACTTTATCTTATAGATATAGGAATCCCAAGGAAAATAAAGTATTTTGTCCTGGGAGTTGAATGGTAGCACACTAGGCAAGGGCAGTATTTTTATAAAATAAACATAACATTAAAATTTAATAGTCTATTTCTTTCTACTACTTACTAGTATAGTATAATTTTCCTCTTATTTATTGAAAAATATATGTAAAGCTGTTTGTAAGAATTCCCACAATTACTTCTATCATTGAACATTTTTTTTTCCTGGAAGCTTTAAACAATACTCAAGAAAAACCTAATAAGAGAAACAGCTATTTGAAATAAAGAGGGAAACTGTCACTGTTACTTGCAGAAGTGATTATGTTAAAAAAAAACAACTCTCTTCCAGGAAATTCAATTAAAACACTGTTAGAATTTTTTAAAATTCACTTAAAATAAAATGGGAATACTTCCACTTATGGTAGCAATAGAAAACATAAAATATCTATTAATCATTTTAAATGCAGATTTCAAAAATATTATAATTTTTTCTTAGAAAGTAAAGTAGACAGATAATTGGATATGTGTACCTAATAATAGATGGTATGTCTCTGTTAGTCACTAAGCATATATTTACTGAGTAATTAGTACATGGCAGGTACTCTATTGATAAAATGTGTGAGCCAAAAACTGTCTGCACACAACTTACAGTTGAGTTGTAGAGATTAGTAATGTGGCACTCTAAAATTTATTATATAATAGAAGAATGTAACTAAGTGAGGAAGATCATAAAAATTATCCCAAGAGAGAAACAAGATACCTTAGATCTAAAATTGAAGAGGTTCCCAGCTGCAGAGTGGGATTGGTAAAGTGTTCTAGGCAGAGGGACCCTGTTGATAATGACCCTGACTGTGCTGGAAAATTAGCACTTGTAAGTGAAAAAATCCCGTGGAGTTAAAATACAGTAAGCAATGGAAGTACATTACAATATGAAACCATGATTGTGGGTACATGCCAGATAATATTGGTACTCATCAGATATGTTAAAGATGTGTTCTCAATAGCCAAAGGAGGCCATTATAGCATTTTGGGTGGGGATGGGATAAGGATTCAGGGAAGTCAGAAAAAAATCAGACAAGTAAGGAGATCCAAAACTCAGATGATACTCAGGTTTCTAGCTAGAATAGTGTTCTTTAGTGAGATAGAAATACTGGGGGAAAACAAAACAAAACAAAAAACAAAAAAACAAAACAAAACAAAAAAAAAACAGAAGATTTCAGGATACCAGAAAATAGAAGAAATAAGTAAAAACAAAGCAAAACAAAAGATACAAACAAAACTCTCTCTCCATCTATTTATCTGCCTTCTTCAGAGTTTAGTGTATGATATAGTTGCAATTTTCAGTGGTGAGGAAAGACAGAATTATTCAATGAGTGGTGATAGGACAGATGGCTAACTGTGGGGAAATTTTAAAATAGACTATAATTTCAAAACTTTTAACAAGATAAATTTAAAATATATTAAATATTTAAATATCCTCAAACATTAACATTTATTAAGAAAATTATGAGAATTTACCAAATAAAAGTTAAACTATTCTTGAATTACGGAATATTCTGGTTATTAAGGTATTGATCTCATCTTCAAACTGACCCTCCTGTGCTTGACTTTGTGAGGCTGGGATTGGAACTTTGCAAAACTCTTTTCTCCCGTGATAGCTGGTTCCTATTAGATTCTTCCAGTAGGAGTTCTTCCAATAGAAGGAAGCTGTCTGAGGAAAAGGGACATGCTACATGTGTATGATTCCCTATTCCTGTCACAATCACCACAACACCACTTCACGCTGGCAGCAGTAGAGCTGATTTGAGCAGCAGCAGCTGATTCCAGTTTGCAGTCTTTCCACATACGTGGAAGTCGTATTCTGGCGTCTCGCAGGTAGCACTAGAAAGCATCGCTCCTTAGAGAGCTGAGTCTCAGATTCACAGGAGTCCTCCTCCAAACTTGTAAATTTGAATAATTCCAACCTGGTCTTTTTGTACCCCAGTCTTAGCGGTGGCAGCTGCTTCTTTCTGTGATACCTTAGTGCCTCTTTTTGTCTTTCTAGTTCTCTAAGATCCAGTTCACAATTTTTAAATCAAAACTCTGTTCAATAATCTGAGGAAGTTTCAGTATTTTGGCTAGAGCGACTGATAAAGAACTGTTTTTATCTACGATACCCATTAAAGAAACATTAAAAGAATTACAAATTTGTTGACGCTTGTTAGAAAACTGTCCAATATTCTACAGGAACTTAGTCTTTGTCAAAGACTTCTCTAAGAGATGGGAGTCAAAAAGGCAGATGGAATCATTGACCTTAGTAACTAACTTACATGACAATAGGGGTGGAGTGTGAGAGTTAAGTTCTAAACGCATAAGCAAGTCCCTGTTGATAAGTGCTTTGATAAAGACGTAAATGAGTGTTATACTAGAGTTGCAACTAGTATCAATAGAGTTGATGCTATTAAAAGAACAGAAAGAAAGTCTGCGTTCCTGCGGGGACGGTGGTGGGGCCGCGGGGCGGGGCGGGAAGAAGGAGTAGGAGAGGAGGAAAATGGAAAGAAATAAGATTAGAGAAAGCTGAAATCACATCATGTAGGTTATTTTAGTCCTGAAAAGATGTTTTTATTTTACTCTAGTTACACTGAGAGCACTGTGGAGTTTAAGCTGCAAATGATATGATCTTATTTATTTATGTAAAAGATCAGTCTGCCTGCAGCGTAATGTCGGTCATGATGGCCAGTATTAGGGCAGGGGTGGAGCCAACAGGACAGTCAGAGAGAACAGTTAGGTTCCTGGAATAGCTCAAAGAAGATGGTGGCATTTATTAAGGGAACATATATTTATTTATTGAAAATTTATATGTACAAACTAAACACTAAGGTTTATGTACAAGAATGTTCAGAAGCATATTTTAAATTGAAAGAGGGGTCTAATATTTGAAAAGAAAACATGGAAGCATCGGACTTGGTGGTTCACGCCTGTAATCTCAGAATTGTGGGGGTCCAAGGCAGGTGGATTATTTGAGGTCAGGAGTTGGAGTGGAAAACGAAATTATGGTACAACGATAGTGCATAACACTGAACACTTACTAAAATAAATTTAGATGAACTTTACTTACAGAAAATATATTTATGGTCTACATAAAATATAATTACTGCAATATGTCTATATGTGTACATATTCCTAGAAAATTGCTGGTTGCTCTCCCAAGTTAGTGTGAATTTGAGATTTATTTTCTCTTTATAATGTCTCATTTCCTTCTTTTTTAAAAATGAGCATCTGTTTTTCTATATGGTCAGAAAAAAATAAGAATTAAAGTATTCTTTCTGATCTTAGCAATGTTCTTAGACCGCAGGTAATTATGGACTTCATGATATCAATTTTTTTATTTTATGCTACTTTTTGTTGTTTCTCTGCAATAGGTACTCTTATTGCCATTACTTTTATTTGTATGCAAATGTGAATTTATTTTGATTCTCTCTGATTAGTTTCCTTCTTCATCAGAGTTATTTCCAAATAAGTTTTCAGGAATTATATTTATTTATTCTTTACTTTTAAAAATAACCTTATAAGTTGGCATTGAATAAATATTTAAAGGGTGAAAATTTACAAGCTTTTGGTCCATGACCTCTTTTTTATAAATGTGATTATGAGTCTACCCATAACCATAAAAGTATCCTTGTAAGCCCTTTGTGACCTCCTCTCCAACCTCTGCTCACTTTGATCCCCAGGCAAATGCCAATCCACTTTGTTATTCTAGATTAATGTTTTCATTTTCTCACATTTTATATAAATATAATTCTATAAAATACATTATTAATCTGGCTTTTACATTTAGCATAATTATTTTGAGTTTTATCTGTGCTGCCACATATGTCCATACTTCATTACTTTTCATTGATACATAGTATTGCAGAGTACAGATGTACAATAATAGGTTTATCTATTCATGTGTTGATAGTCATTTGGATTGTTTACAGGTTTGGGCCACAAATAAAAGCTGCTATGAACATTTATGTACAATTCTTTGTATAAACATATGCTTAAATTTCTATTGGTTAAATAATTAAGAATGGAATAGCTGGAACATATGGTCACCCTAAAACTGTTGTTTTCAAAGTGGCTGTATCATTTTACATCTCCACTAGCTGAGTATGAAATTTTTGTTTCCACTATATCCTTGTCAACACTAGGTATAGTCAGTCTTTTTAATTTTAGTTGTTTCATTGAGTATGTAACATATTACCCCATTGTGATTTTAATGTACATTTTTCTAATGTCAAATAATATTGAGCATATTAAGAAATTATTCAATTTAAAAAATGGCAAAAAATTTAAACAGACACTTTCTTACATTTTTGTATCAGAGTCATTCCTTCACCTTGCATTGTTTCCTCACTTATAATCATAAATAGTGACTGTGTGGTTATATTTTATCTCAACATTTACAAGTTATTTTTCTTAATTCTAAGTGTCTATCAGAATTTTATAAGACTTCACTGATTTTTTTATAATTAATTCTATCTTCATCAGCACAGCATTGCCTATCACCTTTTAAATACATACCATGCATAAATCCATGAAAAATAGCTTACAAGTACTATTATTTCTACACCTTCGAACAATTTTGCAAGGCTAATATATTGTTTCTAACACTAAGACGATAACCAGGACTAATTTTTTGTCCAAGGTCACATAGATATTAAGTGATGATCCTGAGGTTCAAGAGACATTTCAGAACTTTCATGCTTCCTACATCATGTTGCTTAGCTCTCAAGGTTAGCATCAACTTAATTTCACTTACTGAAGAGAAAGACCTAGTACATTTTGAATATGCCACAATTTTTCCTGAAGTCTTTTAAAGTAACATACCTCTATCATATGAAAAAGAAAACAGGTAAACATAGCACTGTAAGAAACAAGGTTATACTGTTAAGACCATTCTTTTCTTATGCATTTGAAAGATGTCAATTTCAACTTGAGACCCACAAATTGACACATGCCTCCTGATGTGGATTTGAGATCTTTTCACCTTTTCTCAAGAACATCTTTCTATAAATCAGTGTTTAATGTACATTAGTAAATCAATATTGTAGAAACATACTAATGATTATGAAGCTTTAAGGAATTGAAAGTTTTCAATATGTTAATGTATGGCTAACAAAAAAGAATAGCTATGAATGAACAATCATTTTTACAATGACGTTCTCATTTTTTCCTAAATTAGTAGTAATTATTTTAGAACACCTTTTGTCATGCAACAGATATGTATATATTAAGTACCTCTTATATGCCTTGCACTCTTGCATATACTGACAATGTTCTTGCCTCCATGATAAGGAACTAGCCTCACTGATATGTAAAAACCAGCTTACTGGCATATTCATGTTAAAACTTATATAAAGAGAAACTATATGCATATATATATATATACACACACACATATACAAATGCTTACACATACAAATAGTTGTTCCTTATATGAGTTGTATATATATAGTCAATCCATATCCATATATATATCCATATATAGTCAATCGATATCCATATATGTAGTTCATCCTTGAATAACATGGGTTTGACCTGCATAGGTCCACTTATATGCAAATTTTCTTCCATCTCTGCCACCTCTGAGACAAGACTAACCCTTCCTCTTCCTTTCCTCCTCTGACAACTCAAGTGATGAAATTGAGGATTAAGAGCTTCATGGTAATCTACATTGTCCGGAGCCATGAGGCCTGGAATTAGCCGACCTCTGTTGCTTGATCTCCGCAAAGCGGAGACAAGAGGGCACATTCCCGGGGTCTTTATTTACAAACCCTTCCCACGCGCGCCCAAACCTGTTCCCGCGCACGCCTAAGTTTCTCCCGCGCGCGCCAAAACTGTTCCCGCGCGCGCCAACCTTTCCCGCGCGCGCGCAAACATTTTCCCGCCCAGGAAGATATGCAGCCCAGGGCGCAGGCGCGATCCCGCGCCCGGGAACAGTACAAACCCACGGCGCATGCGCGATTGTAATTTGAGAAGACCCGGCCCCTATCACCGCCCTGGCCCAACCTCTTCCCCTGCCAGCCTATATAAGGCATGACCCTACACTCAATAAACGAGACTTGATCAGGCTATTTGTCTTGTCTCCATTTCTTGTGTTTTCTTGTCTCCTCCATTCCCACTCCCCCTTCCAGGGTCTGTTCGACTGTCCTGCAGGTCGGGACGCTACATCCACTTAAAGAATACTAAATATATTTTCTCAGCTTTATGATTTTTTAAATAACATTTCCTTTACTCTAGCTTAATTCATTTTAAGAATACAGTACATAATACATATAACATAAAAAATATGCGTTAATTGTTTATGTTGTTGGTAAAGCTTCTGGTCAACAGTAGGCTATTAATAGTTAAGTTTTTGGGGACTCAAAAGTTACACATTCAAATTATAACCCTGGTTGAGTATCATAATCAATACCATGCATACAACATCTATATATACTCCAAATATCCTTTTTTTCCTTTTTCTTATATTATCTATAGTATTAACCTATCAAAAACCCAAATCATCCAGTTGTTCTGCAGTATACCAAGGCAGATGAATGCGGACGCTAGAGAAAAATATACAGTCTCACTGACTGTTTATTCTTTGAATTGATGTCAATAAACCCCAAGTGAGCCTTCATCCCTGTCCATAAATCTTGCTGCATTTCTATTCAGACATTTTCTCTTTATCTCTCTGGATCCACTGTCTATACTTCTCCAAGCTGCTCCCTTTCTTAGGTAACTGATCTGAAGGGAAGCTTTAGGTTTTGCAAATTTCAGCTTTTGCTGAGAGAGGGAGTAAGAAATGGAGAATCATTTATCTTCTCTGTATTTGGAGTTTATACTACTAACCTTCTTAACAAAAACTTGGACTCAGGTGTACCTGCTCTTCTTAGGGACTTATACCAACACCAAAATTATTTTCACTTTTCTCTGACTCTTCCCTTTTTAAGTATAGGGAATAATGATGTGGTCTCCAGGGAGTAGAAGAATCACTTCTCATTCACACTTCAAACCCATTGCTATGACCTGGGATTTGTCCATACCACCCCTAAAAACTAAGCCATTGAGCTTCCTGTCAAGACATTTGTTATCTGATTCTACTGTACCATTCAATGCAACAGGTTAAACTATCTGAATGGAAGAAAGCATGGGGATTGCATGAAATATTAAGGAATTTTTAGAAATAGAACATTTTACACACACGCACGCGTGCGTGCACACACACACACACACACTGTTGAAGTTTTCCAAATTAGCCAAAGAACACATAAACTGTCTGTAAATTGATGAGGTTTCCTTAATTGGTAATGAGTTCCCATTATTGGAAATATTAAGGTAAATTAGAGCAATCATCTCTCCAGTATATTGTCCAGTAAATTAGTGCATTATAAAAGAGATTGAAGAGGATCACCTTAAAGGAAAGATGAATTTTATGGTTCACACAAACTGAAATTTTATGTTTGTGGTGATGAGATTCATAATGTAGAAAAGCACTTCTGTCTTAACTCTTTTCTTAAGATACATATTTCCCTGACACACTACAACTAAGAACTCAAGGATGCTCTGGATGATTTAGATATCTGCAGTGAGTAGAAGGTTATAGTGATACTCTGATAAAACATTCCAAATCTCTGCAAACTCTTTGTGTTGTTTTCAGGCCTCAGATAACCATCAAATTTTGGAAGATATTTGTATAGGAGAGTTTCAGGTATCCCGTGAATCTCAGGAAAAAGATATTCCTCTTGTAGATAGGCCTTAATGACCTACCATCTTGCTCCTATCTCACTATTTGTAAAACTCTTATTTTAGATGATAAAATAGAGTAAAAGAGAACATTGATTTTTCTACTTGTGTGTGTGTGTGTCACAGTCACAGTGTTGTTGATGAGACTCCTACCTCCAAAATTCATAAACCATAAAACATTTCCCCCATATGAGTATAAATAGCAATACTTTTAATGCTATGAAATATTCTTAAATTCTTAATGATGAGTTTTATTCCTTTAGAGTTGAAAATATAAATTTTAGGATTATTCTCTACAAATTGTGAGAAATTCATTACAGTATTTGAGAGGCACTTAACAGTAATAGTTTTCTATAGAACTGTCACAGAAATGCTATGATCTACCTTTAAAAGCAATAAGTAGAATAGTGGTGTAGATCGAGGCACACATGTTAAGAAAACTTTATAGAATGGTTTGCAAATGGTGAATTTACAATAAATGAAAACTTATATGCAAACTTTATGTTACATTTCTTATTTGAAATCTTCAAAACAAGAGAATTTAAAGAGTCACCGCACATATTACAGGAGTTGCTATAAAAGATTTTCTTCAAAATACTAAATAATATAGCATATTATTAAGATGTTAATATGTTTTTACTTAAAATTGTTAAAATTATGGGACATTTTCTAATTCAGTATTAAAGATAAAACTTCTCTAGTGTGAATGGTGTGAAGAATAAATGTAAAATATTAATGAAAGATTGTGATATTACCCCTTTACTCAGGAAGCGTACATAAAATATGCAGATATTTCACCAGAGAGACTTGATGATTTAAAAATTATATTTTGAGGACATAAATATTTTAATTTGTTTATGTTGTTAGATTTGGTGTGTTGAGAGATAGTTAATTTTGTTCTTTACATTAATTTTAATCCCCTGGGGGAAAAATGTTTCATAAAGATTTCTTGGACAAAGATGTTGTTAGTCAGACATAATAGGGTTTGGAGCTATTTTAAGTCAAAATGAGTTTTTTAATTCTCTGGTGCAGGTAGAATTAATTCATTACTAACCTCACAATGAATTTCAAGGAAACTAGGTCTGCTGTAACTGTTAAATTGTGGTAGAATTAGGAAATGTTGAAATGGTCTCATCAAGAAACCGTGCATAATGCCATTTAGAACATTAAGAGAGTCCCCCAAATCTTGTTCAAAGGTGTCTTTTTCTATCTTCATTTTGCCTTTGCGTGGTTCATTTGGAACAGCCAGCATGTCTGAAGCAGTTTATAACTGTGGCTGAAGAAACCATTCAGCACACCTCGTTAACTAGCAATTTTACCTCAAGATCATTCTGAGTATTTGATTTCTTATGGTTTATTCTTTAAATAGAAAAAATAAATAGTGCAAGTTATAAACATACTTCCTGAGTGTGGGTGGTTTCTTGATGAGTCAACTGATAATATTAATACAGTTTGTTGGTTAACAATGGTTGTTGCGTGCATATCTGTGTATAATTTGCCAGAGTAGCAACAAAATTATCTGAACAATACTACTTTGGATGCTTAATGTTCTATCTTTGTTGTTAATTCCTTTCCTCTTCCCCTGGAGTTTCATAAGGTGAACATGGTCAAGTAATTTGGGTTCTAGTCCCTGCTGTATAGTTGGTTTGCTCTACTTGAGTAAACACCAAGACAATGCTGATTCCTACCAATAGAAGTGTTTATTCCTTTTGAGTGAAATAAGGACTGCCCCCTTCCTCTCTCTTTCTCTCTCTCTGTCACACACACACACACACACACACACACACACACACACACGCACTCTTTTTTCCCTTCCTTATTTCCTCTCTCCCAAGAAGGAATCAAACTGAATTTTATTTTTTAATGTTTCTGGTAGTTGTCTCTGTAATTCTAAATAATGTGCCTATATGCCACAATTTTAATCATTTTTGACAGTGTCTGGTGACTCCCTTGTATGAAGTATAATAGATTGACTCACATGAACCTTCTTTTTTCTCTCCTTAAGTTTTTTTAGTTGCATTTTAATTGTCAATTCTTCCATTATTTTACTTTAAAATTACATTATAATAGATATTTCCTGCTATTTTGATATCAAAATTCAACATTTATGTTTTAGCCTATTGTGTAAGAAAAAAAAAATTCATCCTTATTTGTTTTCTAACTTTTCTTTGCCTTTTAAACTGCCCACTTTTAAAATTCTGCATTACAATTTTAATATTTTAATGTTAATAAAATTTTTATTAACTCCTGAGAATATAAATTTTCTGGAATATTTTTCTAAGACATGAAAGCCAGTAAAGAGTGTTCAATTCATAATGATTGAATTCGTTTAATTCTCTGCCTTGAACTACTAACTGTGGAAAAACTTCCTATTCTTTTCAGTGTTGCCTCTCTGGAACCTGGAGACAGCCAGGCCCATGAATTTTTGGTTTATTGACTAACTGCTTTTACAGTAAGACACTCACAGCCTGGGGCCTCAACTACAGCAACTCAAACTCCTCAGCACAGGGTGAAACCTAATATTTTCAGTAACCTCTTTTCTTAGATAATTATTATGTTAGCAGTTAGCATAGGTTGAAGCCAGAGCCTGACGTAAAGGGAAGAGAGCTCATACATCCTCCTGCCACCAGCAATGTGTCCTTTAGACACATCTTTCAAATGAAAAACTGAGAAGTTGCCTAGATTTGGCCTTTTTACACATTTTTGTCTTTTTTTACATAAGTCCTTTATTCAACCTCTACTTTCTTATCAGTCAAGTATGCCAATTCACCCAGTCCCATATTTCCATTCATTCACATATTCTCCACGTTATTGAAAGTTTACAATATAAATCAAAAGAATAACATATTTCTCAGTTTCATTGTGTAATTAAATCTCATGAGTTTTTATTATACTTTAAGTTTTAATTTCTTTTCATGTTATTCATTCCCTGGTGTATTTTTGTACACTTAATAACATTCTGCCTGAATTGATTTCAATTTTTGATGGCTAATGTATGATTGGATATTATGTGCTCACCTCATTACTGAAATATTCTCAATGACAATAACGGTTATGGGTAAATTATTTAAACCTTGTTACATCCAAAGTATAATTCTTAGTACTTCACACATAGTGACTCATTTAATCTTCACAACAACTCTGTGAGGTTGGTACAATTATGTTTATTTTACAAGCGATGAAACTGAGGCACAGAGAGGGAAAATGACTTGACAAAGATCACAGAACTAATACATGGTGGAGCAGGCAATGGAACACTAAAATCTAGACTCAGTTACTCCAATATTCCATCTACTACGATACATATTGAAGTCATTATCAACTTTATTATGGGGAACAGGCTTTATCATTTAAAATAGTCTCCCTTTTTATGTTTCCTTATTCCCTCTTAAACAGAAAATAAATGGAATTTAAATTCTTGAATGTTTGATTAATTCAAAGTGGTTTTGTTTATATTTGCTATCTTTCACTTATAGGTAGAACTTATTTTCCTATGAATATTGAGATTATTTATCCATGTGTCTCTCATATTTAATGTGGCTGATGAAAAGTCTGAGGCTAGACTGATTGTCATACCGTCATAGGATAACCTGATTTTCTTTCATCTCAAAGATTGTAGAGCTTTTAATTTTCTCTAACTTTCTAAAATTCACAAGACACATGTCAGAATGGAACTGTTTTCCTATATCTTGTTGATACCTTAACTCTGAAAACATGTTCAAATTCAGTTTATAATATTTTCTATTGTATATTTTATTTTTTTCCTCCACTGGTTCTGCTTAACTTTATCTTGCAGGCATTTATTCAGTTTTTTGGGGGAATCATAGTTGTATTTCTCTAGAACTGTTTCTTACTCTCAAATATATTTTTTTAAATCAATGAATAATTAAAGATACTAATTCTAATTTAATATTTTAAAAGTTTTGCTTTCTTTGCTGTAAGTTCTCTTTCTGCAACTTGACCTTTCATGATATCAGTTTTTCTCAAATGCCTGGTAATTATTATTCATTTGGTGAGTTTAGGACTAGAATTATGATAGGTAGCTAAGCGTATGTGTCTTTGTGCTTCCACACAGGTTTTTCCTCAGTATTGGAGGGTTTACTTACTCAACTATCTCTATGGAGAGGTCTTCTTGTTGGCAAGACTGATGTTCAGGTAGCATGATGAAAAACATATATTCTGGGGTTCATACTAATGCAGAAATAAGAGTTTCATTACTGAAACCCAATAGCCATATCAGATGTTCTACTCCTTCCCAAGCATACCTGTTTTTTAGACTAGAGAGTAAATATATCCTTAGGTTCAGTCTTCCTGTGGACAGGGGAAGATAGGAAACAACATAATATCATGTTGTAATGTTATGGGGTCTTTGAGGTGTTGCTTTTCTGGCTGGAAACCTGTGGCTGGTGGCACTTTGCCCGAGTTTTGCTTGGGCCCACTGGGCTTATTCTGCCCACTTGACATGGCAGACTGCATTCACTACTACTAGCCTGGATTCCTTGCCTCTAAGGGAAACTGCGACTCAGGTGTGGAGTAGCAAGGGGTGTGAGAGTAAGCGTGGGGTCCAGCCACTGGATAGTCAGACATGCCAACTGCTGCCATGAGGTGGGCAGCTCCACATGCTGCCATGGGAGCCAGCCCTCTGTGAGGTTGCAGCTCGACTGGGCGCACTGCAAGCAGCTTCCCCTACTGGCACCGGGGAATGTGGTGGTGCCCAGAAGCTTGGAGATGCCAGGAAGGGCAGGGCCCCAAACAGGGAGTCATAGCCCTGGCTCAGGGAGCTCCCAGGTCTGGGATCCCTGAAGGGCCACAGCTCTTCACTCCTTCTCTTTGACCACCATATGGAAAGGAAGGGGCATGTTTCAGCCCCGTTAGTGTTACAGCTCTTTTAGCCTTGCCATTCAATGGGTCCTGAGTTCTTGTCCCAGAATCAGGAAGAATGAGGTATGCAGAGAAGTGAAGGGTGAGCAAGACGAAAGGGAGTTTTATTGAGCAACAGAACAGCTCAGAGAAGACCTGCAGTGGCTACAGAGAGCTCCTCTCTGTAGCCAGGGTGTCCTGATGGGTGTTCAGGTCCTAGCAGAGAGGAAGCTCCTCTCTGCAGGCAGGTCATCCCAGTTCAGAGAGTGTAGATCCTCTCTGCAGCTGGTCATTCGTCTTCAGCTCTCCACAGAGAGGAGGCCCTGGAGTGGGGCCTCCTTTGTCTCTGCAGCTCTCAGAAGAGAGGGTAGCCCCTCTCTGCAGCTGCTCATCCTGTGCTTTCTCTGCCCTCTACTCTGTTCTGGCTGAGACTGGGGATTTCATGGGCCTCAGCGGAGAGGAAATGCACGCCAGTGTCCATCAGCGTCCATGGGCTGGCCAGAAAAGGCACCCCAAGTCCCCACACTGGTCTGTGGAACTGGTAGTCCAGCCCCCAGCCTTGAGGCCCTCCCTTGCCTGAAAGTGGGGCCTCACTGGGGACCCATCCCTTTCCACCCAGAAGCCCTCTGACTCCTGCCACTCGCCATGGTGCCCAGGCTGCTCACACCATGGGGCAACTGCAAGCCAGTGCCTAGCAGCCCTTAGCACCCACTTCACCTTCCCCCCAACCCGAGCTTGTTGGTGCGCAAAATCCAGAAGGGGCTGAGGTGGGAGGGGACTGGCATGTCAGCACTGCCTCCAGCATCTGCCCACCAGGCCAGGCTGTGAAGGCATCCGGGCTAGGCCCCAATTCTGCTCTGAGACTGGAGGGTGTGTTGGGAACACGAAATGGGCACGCAGCAGTAACTGATTCTCCTGAGTCCCTGGGACTAGGGGTTGGGGATCGGGGTTGGCGGGGGGGGGG
>NW_016803023.1:396858-412801 GCF_001698545.2 Rhinopithecus bieti | reverse complement strand
GGGGGGGGGGCTCCTTCCAGAGTCCCTGAGGGTGCAGACTGCAGAGAAACCCGGGTCCAGACTCCTGGCAGGGCATCTGTAAATGCACCCAGGAAGCTCCTGCCTGACCAACTCAGAAGGGGTGGGGCTTTCGCTGGTCCCAGGCTTCTCTGCCAGCTCCGCGGAGTGTGCAGCACCAGACACATCTCCTCCCAGTCTGGGGTGGGGTTCCAGATTCTCTCTGGGACCTGACCTGCATCCGAGGCAGGGGCAACTTTACTGCCAGCTCCCCTGTGATCCTGGTGCTCAGGCAGGCCCAGAGCTCCTTCTTGCACAGCCAGTGGCCATGCCTGAGGGGGTGCCTCTGGGAGTGGATCACTACCCCGGGCCTAGCCGTTGGTAGTGTCAGGAGCGGCAGTTACCTGATGTGGGGCAGATCCCGGGAATGCGGCACTGAGAGGCCCTGTGTAGAGCCTCCTCCCAAGGCACATAAACCTGGTGCTCTTGTTGGGTTGGGCACAGTGACCGTATTGCTGGCCGGGTCCCCAAAGTGGGCACCGCTCCCACTTCCCAGCCTGGATCCCCGAAGCACGACCCCAGCTCCATGCCCTGGGCCCAGCTCCTCCTTGGGGCCTCTCTCTGCCCGACCACACTGCTCGCAGGCTGGAGGGCGACTGGCAAGGCTGCTTAGTGGCAGCCCGCAGGGCAGTGACCTCCAGCGACTGTCTACCTCCTCTCCAAACCTTCTTGCAATAGCAATGGGTGAGAGCAGGGATGTGGGCCCGGGGTCCAGAGCAACGGAGGCTCTGGGCCTGGTCAGGGGCGGGGGGCTGGTTCCCCTGGCCTCCTGAGGTTGGGGGCGGTACAGTCTGCTGCCTCTGGGGATGCAGGGTACAGGGGTCAAGGGGCACAGGGGTCCTCCCAACGCCACCACTGATGCTCCTGCAGTTGCTCCTGCCGCCACCATTTGCACCTCCCCTCTTCAGCCAGAGTGGTGGCAGCGGCTGCTCCCTGGACAGCCCATATTCCCATCAATAATATGGAGGGGCAAATATGTGTAAGGGTAGATTTCCACTACTTTTGTGAAACCGTCTTTAATTAACTTACTCTCATTATTGTCTCACAGACTGATACTATTGTCGGTATCCCCTAAGATAGCCAACCTTCCACCATTTGGCATTCTAATGAGCATGTTTTTCTGATCTATGTCTTCATCCACTTTTGCTCATCCCTTGATAGACTAGCAGATTATAGTGAAAGATGAATTGCCTGCCTTCTCATTCTCAGAACTGTAATAGATTTATATCGTTTGAATAAGATTTTGTAAGATGGCATAGCTAAAAATGTGCATTAAGTTTGCAATATCAAGTTGGAAGCTTTGAATAAGTGCTTTTAATTATTGATGCCTGTTAGGTTGGGGAAGTCAGAGGTTCATATGGAGGTAACCAAAGTGGTGCTGTTAGGCAAAAATTTCACTTGCAACTACAAACTCCACTTGATTTCACTTAATCCCAATACCTTCTTCCCAATATTCTCATTTCTCTTCTTCATATTTGTAATAAAACTTGTGCAAAGATATGTGTGTACTCATGGCCTCCAATTTCTCCCCACTCATTCTTATTTCAGATGATTCTAAGTAGGACTTTCTCCTCATCACTCTACTGAAACCATTCTTCTTAAAGATATAAAGACCTCCATAATCCTAAACCAGTGGTTATGAATAGCACTTATACCATTTTACTTATATCAACATTTGACCCTGCTGGTAATTCAATCATGTTCAAAACACCTTTTCTCCATTTGTCTTTTGACATACCCTTAACTCAAAGATTACTACTTCTAGTTTCCACTAATAAGGAGTCAATCTTTTTCTAAAAAATATTTGACTGCTAATATCTTTTCAGCCTCACCCCTTCATCTTTACCTTCCTTTTTTTTTTTTTTTAGATGGAGTCTCCCTCTGTCACACATGCTGGATTGCAGTGGCACAATCTCGGCTCACTGCAACCTCCACCTCCCAGGCTCAAGCAATTCTGCCTCAGCCTCCAGAGTAGCTAAGACCACAGGAGCGCACCACCACACCTGGCTAATTTTTTGTGTTTTTAGTAGAGACAGAGTTTGCCATGTTGGCCAGGCTGGTCTCAAACTCCTGACCTCAAGTGATCCACTCACCTAGGCCTCCCAAAGTGCTGGTATTATAGGTGTGAGCCACCATGCCCAGCCACTTCCATCTTCTTTAACTTTTTAAAAGTCACAAGCCACCTGTCAGAATGGAAGTGTTCTTATATATTTTGTTGAGTCCTATATATTCAGCTCTATATCTACACAGACTGAAAAGAATGACTAGGTGCTCTTTTCTTTGATTATTTAAACCACACAATCCCTTAGTTGATACGGGAACTCTCACTCTGACTCTGTCCTCAAACTATGTCAATTAGACTATCCAGTGGGTTCCTCATTTACTAAGAGATAAATTTCTTTAAATTGCGCACAGAAATCAGTTTGATCTGGCACCCACAATTATCTGAATTTATCTCATATTATTTTCCTACTTACTCTACACCAGTCACAGTGACCACTTTTCTGTTTCTTGAACATGCCAGATTTCCATCTATCACAGGCTTTTGCATTTGCTGTTTCCTTTGCTCAGAAAGAAATCTAGGTTCTTCATTGCTCATTCTCATGTATTTGGGGTCATTATTCACCCTTTACTTGCTCAGTTCAATGCATTCTCACTCACTCAACAGCATTCCTTTTCTTCTTTCCTTTTCTCTACTTCACTTATTAAATCAACATCCAATATGTTGTTTTACATTTTATTAAAATTTTATTCAATAGTTCATCTTCAGTAGTTTATCAAGTGAACACCATGACAGCATAAAGTTTTGTTTTGTTCCTTGCTATTACTGTATTTAGCACATAATATGTATTAAATAATCATTTGTTGAAATAATAATTAAAAATAATTACCAGGTTTATATAATATTGGTAAGTTTATTTATTACAGAGTTTTAAAAGTCAATTTGATAATCAATTAGTATATTTTACATCTTTAATTGACTTGCTTTCTCCATTTCTGTAATGGGGATAATAAGATATACATCATGTTACTGGGCTTGATAATAGCAAGTAGTCTATATGACTAACCATCCAATGATGGGATATACAGGTTATTATGTCTCAGCCAAGTTCTAGAATAATTGTGTATGTAAAATACTGTGTTTGTGTGTGTGTGCATGTGTGTGTGTTTGTGTGCCCGTCTCTTAATTTCAGCACCATTTAAAAATGTTTCCTTAATAGCAAAAATTAATAAGTGAACAATAGTTATCAGAATGCCTGTTCTGGATAACTCTGACTTCCTATCTCTTGAGGGCTGAGCAAATGGACTAATGAGGTTATTATTAGGTTCTGAGACCAAGAAAGGAAAACTCAACACATAGGTTATATAAGGATACAAAGAACATGGGATGGTTAGTAGAATCAACAGCCAAGTATACAATTAGCAGGTATACAAAACAGCAAAGTGGCCAAAAGTAGAGACTAAGCTGAATAGAGATAGCGAAGATCATTAGAACCAGGTAAACAAAAAACAAAACAACATTAGTGGGTAAAGGGGAGGTGACGGACCAAGTATAGTTGTTTGGGAAAAAAATCTTATTGTCTGTGGCTGACTTTTTGTCTGTGATATAGTGTGAGACAAGTAGATATTCTGACCTTAAGGAAATTATAATATAATGAAAAAAAAGAAAAATAATAATATTAACAATATACAATCTTTTCAATTAAATTATACAGAATTTTAAGTGCTGACAGTTGCAATAAAAAGTCAAGATACACACAGAATAAAACTTAAAATCTAGACAAATATAAAAAATGGCTAGATTCCTTTGAAACATTTTAAGTATGCAGTATATTTAGACTAGCTTCAGCATTATATCTCTTTGTTTTGAATGAAATGAAAGAAAAGTCACTGAAAATAATTATTTTAGTTTTATTCTCCATACTATAAACCTTCCTCTTAGGAGTATGAAAATAGCTAATTATTAATAAGGGTTCTTTTACGTTGTTATTGCAAGGTGATTTCTTAAGCCTAAATGGTCTATCCAGGTTTTATGGTATTAATATTTTGTATTGAAATTATACCATATTCAAAAGAAATGATTTGTTCTAATTTGGAAAAATCAGGTTTGATACTAATGGATTATGTAGTTAAAAAATATCTCTTAGAAAGAGATATTTAATTTACATTTTAATCAGGCTGTTTCTATCCAAGGTGCCCAA
Organism: Rhinopithecus bieti; assembly: GCF_001698545.2. Classification (NCBI taxonomy): domain Eukaryota; kingdom Metazoa; phylum Chordata; class Mammalia; order Primates; family Cercopithecidae; genus Rhinopithecus; species Rhinopithecus bieti. The sequence goes on along the minus strand of NW_016803023.1, from coordinate 408,542 downwards.
CCTTTCTCTTTTGAGCAAACCAGGTTAAGTGTATTAATAGTTGGGCTGTTAAGCACATCACTTAATATTGCCCACTAACATTTATTGATTCCTGAAAGAGACTTGCTAGTAAAGCCTCATTCCTGTACTGCTAAGATTAGGTTTATCCTGCATTAACACTTTAGTTTGATCACTTAAATGTCTTCCCAAGTTCAAGTTTTACATTTTAATTTATTCTTAGGCCTGTGACAATGCAACTAAATCTTGAAGACTTTGCTCACTAGAATGATTTGGCCTTGATTTTAATAAGCTTGGGCAAATTGGTAGCTTTAAATAACACAAGCAAAGCAGTACTTTTCAAGATTTTTGTACATAACCACGCATGATTATAAATGTTGTGAACAATGGGATGTGATTGTTCATGGAAAAAGAAATTTTCCTTTTATAAATTACAATGCATCTATTCTTTCCAAGCAACAAACTTCACAATAGCTTTGAAATGCATTTTTTAAATAGCCAGCAGGGTAAAAATTACAAAATGAGTCAATCAAATTAAAAGATAAGTAAAATTTTCTTATTTTAATATCATCTCTGGGTTTACTCATGAGAAGGAAAGGTGCCTGATGGTTGCAAATCAGAGTATCCCCAGCTAAAGTTTTCTATAATTACTTAAACCTAAATATCTTCTTCCACAAAACTTCTTTGTATTTCCAAAGCTTCATTTTTATAAGCATGGTAGTCTCATTTGATATTGGGTGACCATTTTAATTTTTCCTAATCTTTTTTGGTACAGAATATAAGGAGTCAAGATAATCAACAACCATTCACTTTTCAAAGCAGTCATTGGATTGTCAACCATAGATACATCACCCTTTGTTACTTTGATATACTTCAGATAGTTCCTGTCTCCTCCATTTCCTAGGGAATTTTCTCAAATTTTTTAGGAACCTATTGCGTCTCTTAGAAAACATTTCACTTAAATAGGAGTCTATATGAATATGCTCCATGCTCAGGCCATTTCTACCTAGTCACTCTTATAGATAAATCAAGATGCAATAACATCTGAAGTCTCAGGTTGACTTTCCCAGGGTCACTGTGTAGCCGGGGTTTCTGGCAAGAGGTAGGCAAAATAACTGCAATAACTATGTACTAGGGATGTGACCATTGCACCTATTTATTAAACTTTACAATAACAAAGCACAAATCTCACTGGACAATGAATTAGCAAAATCCAAAGTGATTATTAAACAAGTAATATTTTCAAGGAAGAAAAGATTGTGTTCCTAAGAATCACACATTCTAGAGGAAATATAAAATATTTGAACCATAGTAACTATAAGCATTTTAGCACACTTATTATGCACATATATATCACTATAACTGAAGATTTTACTTTTTATGTAAGTTACTATATAATAATGACAAAGTAGTAATGCTTGATCTGTGAGGGTCACTCAGAGAAACTCTGAAGAGGTATGCAGAAGGTTTCTCTTTTGGGAAATAGCATGTCTAAGAATGGTGCTAGCAAACCAAGACCTGAGTGGTACATCTGGCTTGGTCCTCTTTTGTTTATACCTCTGAGCAAGTAATTTAAATACCTTATAACATGATGATAATAGTGTTTGCCACCCAGCTAACTTGGAGTATTTTAAAAGGCTTCTGATAAATCATGGCATAATATTTTCCTCATGTATACAGTTTTCTATTACTGGTAATATGTCATTTCTGAATCTGTAAAAGAGTCCCATGTTTCATTTTGTGAGAACATTAGTGTGTTCTTGTTTCTGAATGATATTTTTATCATAAATCCTAAACAAACCTAAACATTTTAAGTATGCAGTATATTTAGGCTACCTTCAATATTATATCTCTTTGTTGTTTAATTAAATGAAATAAAAGTAACTGAAAATAATTATTTTTAGTTTTTTATATAACTTACATAAATCCTTACATGACTGTTAATTCTCCTTTAGGTGATGAACCTCCGACACATGTTTACCCGGGTCTTATCAGCAGACAGTGATGTCAGTGATACCAAAATTTTCCTAGTTTTGGCCCTTTTGATCTCTCTTATCGTACTCCTTGAAAAACACTTTATATTTCACCTTTGTATTCATCCCTTTCTACCTCCCTCCTCATCACCTATCTTCTATCTTTTTTCTCCTCTCCCTCTCCCAGTATTTTATTGAAAACTAATAAGTTCCTGGTACCATTTAAGATGCTGCTATGCAACAGTGAAGAAGACTAAGTCACTATTGTCTCACCACATCTACAACAATCCACTCAAGATGGATTAAAAACTTAAATGTACTGCCTGAAACTATAAAACTACTAGAAGAAAAAATAGAGAAAATGTTTCTTGACTTGGATATTAGAGTTTTTTTTTTTGGATATGACCCAAAAGCAGAGGCAATAAAACCAAAAGAAGACAAACAGGATTGTACCAAACTAAAAAAGCTTTTCACGTAAGGGAAACAACCAACAGAAAACAAAACAAAACAACAATAAAAAACAGAAAGCCTATAGATAGAATGGGAGAAAATATTTGCAAATAATACATGTGATAATGGATTAATTTCCAAAATATATAAGGATCTCAAACAACTCAATATTAAGAAAACAGAACCTGAGTTAAAAAAAAAAAAAAATGGACAGAGAACTTGCATAGAAATTTTTTAGGACATATAAAAGGCTAACATATATATGAAAAGGTGGTCAACATCACAAATCATCAGGAAATGCTAATTAAAACCACAGTGAACAGCTACCTCACACTGGTAAGAATTACTTTTATCAAAAGTCAAAAGATAAAAGTGTCAGTGAAGATATGAAAAAAAAAAAGGAATGATTGTATACCTTTGGTGGAAATGTGAATTAGTAAATGCATTATAAAAAACAGTATGGTGTTTTCTCAAAAAATTGAAAATAGAAATACTATATGATCCAGCAATTTTACTTCTGGGTATATATGGAAAGAAAACAAAATCAGTATATCAAAGAGACATGTGCACTCCCATCTTCGTTGCAGTATTATTTACAATAGCCAATATATAGAATCACCTTATGTCCATCAACAGATGAATGACAAAGAAACTATGATACATAAAATACACACATACACACACACGCATAATGGAATAATATTCAACCTTTAAAAAGAAGTAAGTAACACGGATGAACCCTAAAGGGCATTGTACTAAGTGAAATAAGACAAACACAGAAAGACAAATACTGTATGATCTCATTTACACGTGGAATCTAAAAGAAATGAATTTATAGAAGCAGGGAGTAGGATGTTGGTTACCAGCTTCTAGGGGTGTGGAGGGTGTGGGAGATGGAGTGATGTCAGTTAAAGGGTACAAAGTTTCAGTTTAACAGGAGGCGTAAGGTTCTGGAGACTTACTGTACAGCAGAGTGACTATAGTTAATAATAATGTATTATACACTTAAAATTGCTGAAAGTAGATTTTCAATGCTGTCACCACAAAAAAAAAAAAATGGTATGTGAGGTGATGGATATATTAATTTACTTGATATAGTCATTCCACAGTGTATACATACATCAACATTTCACATTGTGTATCATAAATATCTACAATTTTTCATTTGCCAATTAAAAAATACGAAGTGTGGTCCACAGACCCACATCAGCATCACCTACACATTTGTTGAAAATGCAGACTCTCAGGCCCTGCCACAGACCCACTGAGTCAAAAGTGCATTTAACAAAATCCCCAGGGGGTTTGTGTACTCAGCTGTCTGAGAGGCCCGAAAAATTGGTTTTAGGAATAGAATTGAGTGTGGGGAAAGGTAGAACAAGAAATAGTAGCTTTTTGTCTTAAGGCTTTAAACTATTGTTTGCGTTTTTTTTTTTTTCAATCTGCATATTGTTTATTACTTTGATATTTCATGGTTTTTAAAGTGGTTTAAATATAAATACTTGGGGCTCACGCCTGAAATCCCACCACTTTGGGAGGCTGAGGCAGGCAGATCACTTGAGGTCAGGAGTTCGAGACCATCCTGACCAACATGGTGAAACCTTGTCACTACTAAAAATTCAAAAATTAGCCAGGCATGGTGGCACATGCCTGTAATCCCAGCCACTCAGGATGCTAAAGCAGGAGAATCATTTGAACCCAGGAGGCAGCTTGGGCAACAGCTTGAGAACCTGTCAAAAAAGTAAATAAATAAATAACACGTGGATAGACGGGTAGATGGTGGAGAAAGGAAGACAAAGCTACTGTCTTTATTATGGTGAGACATTTAGATATTAGAAAAGTACACAAATACATTAATAATGAATTAGCTGATATAAAAAATTGATGTGAATTAAAAAGTGCGACAAGTTGATAGAGTGATTCAGGTGGTGAGTGTAAGATGGTAGTGGATACTTTTATGAGCATGCATAGGAAAATTTCATCTCTCCTAAGGTGAAATGAAAATTGAATAATGACAATGAGTTATATTAACAAAGAAAGACATGGGTATAACAAGAGCAGACAACTTTCATTGCATCAGGCAAAGATGTATTAGAAAAAGTGGAGTTGACACATATGTTTATTGCGGCACTATTCACAATAGCAAAGACTTAGAATCAACCCAATATCCATCAATGACAGACTGGATTAAGAAAATGTGGCACATATATACCATGGAATACTATGCAGCCATAAGAAAGGATGAGTTTGTGTCCTTTGTAGGAACATGGATGCAGCTGGAAACCATCATTCTCAGCAAACTATCGCAAGAACAGAAAACCAAACACCGCATGTGGGTGGGAATTGAACAATGAGAACATTTGGACACAGGAAGGGGAACATTATACACTGGGGCCTATTGTGGGGTGGGGGGAGGGGGGAGGGATAGCATTAGGAGATATACCTAATGTAAATGATGAGTTAATGGGTGCAGCACACCAACATGGAACATGTATACATATGTAACAAACCTGCACATTGTGCACATCTACCCTAGAACTTAAAGTGTAATTAAAAAAAAGAAAAGAAAAAGTGCAGTTGAGCAGGTAACAGATGAGGTTGGTGACGAAGGTAGATGACATATTAGGCAGAAATGTGTGGGCCACTGCTAGATCTGGGCAATTAATTTAAGTGTATGGAAAGATATGGAGAATTGTTGGGAGTTTCAGAGGATGTTTCATGACCCAGTCTAATGGTTAGTTATTACAAAGTTTTTCCAACAGTTTCCCTTTTCTCCTTGGATTTGTACACAAGAAACTGCTTAGTACGATTTCTCCATCCATATGTCAGTTCTCATTTATGGAACTATTCCTCTGTAGACTGATTGTTTGTCTCATTTTTGCACTGAGCACACGGGTCCTCTGCCCTTGGTTCCAAAGCCTTCAGGTGTCAAAGCTGCTTCAGGACCCCTGGAAGAATTATCAAGGGTGCAGTCCCTCTCTTCAATTCCATGGTATATTTTGTCCTTCAGTTCTGCAGGTAACACTGTTTATACTGACTCTAACAAGCCTCAAAACAACCATAGGATCCTACCTTACCCCTCTGTCTCTGACAAGCTAGCATAGTGTGTTCCATTCTTTATCTTTGGACTTCTTTGTCTACTATGCTGCATTTCCTGATCATTAGCCAAACCAAGCAAGCAAGCAAGCAAACAAAAAAACACACAAAGCCCATTAGCAAATTCAGTAAGGCAAATACACGAGTGTCTGGTTCCTGGCTCCACCAGGCCAATATATGCTAGGGCCCAGCTAAGACAACTGCTTATGGAGCCATTTATAGAACACTTGCATCCATTAGACTAAGAGTAATTATATAATTTCCATACATTAAAGGGACTAAAAATAAATGAAATCATCATATATATTAAAGTAGTTTGATTTTTATCTGTATTTCCTTGAAAGTGTTTTTTTCATTGAAAATACTTTTCTCATTTCAAAAGAGTATTTTTAAAATTGTGAAATATGCAAAAGCATAAAAAAGAAAATAGTAAACACTAGTGATCCTACCACCCAAAACAAATGTCTGCTAACATTTTTGAGTTGTCTCTTGTGTGAGTGTTTGTGTGTATACATGTATTTGGTAATTATGGTTTGTACCATTTTAGAAGTTGATTTTTTTACTTAATTTATTTTGAGCAGTTTTCACAACTTAAGCATATTTCAAGAATTTGATTTCACATGCTGTGTCTTAGTTTAAGTGTTAAATTTTAGGCCTATTTATGTTCTGTACTTGCTACATGCACAACAGCATTGTGCTTTTCTTTTTCCTCTGTTGAGTTTTTGCTTATATAAACAGAGATTATAGCTTGATACTATCATTAATGGCAATATCATTTTACACACAAAAAAACTCTACAATAACTTTTTGAGATATTTGCAAGAAGTTTATTATAATATGAAAGTGATTACACAGATTTTTCTCTGTGTTTCATTTAATACATTGGGTGCTACTGCTTCTTTTAGTACATATAGTCCCACTCTAGGATTTTAGGCTTTAATTTCTAAGTTTACATTGGAGACTGTTATTGAATACTTGTATTTCCTAAGAAAGACATGTGGATGCAAATTTTATTAGACAATGCTTATCCGAGAATAATTTTTACATTTATGTATCAATTTTTTGCCTCTCTACACAAGAAAATTGTGTTCGGCCATTCTTGTGTTGCCGTAAAGAAATACCTGAGACCACATAGTTTATAAAGAAACGAGTTTTAACTGCTTCACAGTTTTGCAGGCTGGACAAGCATGGCACTGTCATCTGCTTGGCTTCTAGGGAGGCCTCAGAGAGCGTTTACCCTTGGCAGAATGCGAAGCAGGAGTAGGCATTGTCACATGGCAAAAACAGGAGTAAGAGAGAGAAAGGCGAGGTGCTACGTACTTTTAAACAACCAGATCTCACAAGAGAAGAACTCACTATCACAAGGACAGCACCAAGCTGGGAGGGATCTGCTCCCGCAATCTAATCATCTCCCACTGGGCCCCACCTCCGATACTGGGGATTGCATTTCAACGAGATTTGGAGACTCACACAAACTATGTCAAAAATAAAACACATTTGCTATATCTAGAAATGTTGTTTCCTAATCCTCATTGTCTTTGGCATTCTTATTGGCAGGGAGTTTAAAGTTGGCTAGATATTCCCCCCTTTTCTAAGAGCATAATTTTTAATTTGGAAATGTATAGGGATTCTTATTTTGGGTTTTTAAAAGTGCTACACTTTCACAAAGGTATGTCTAAGTTTGGATATCTTTTAATTAATATTCCTCTGTGAACCCTTCCTATGTGCAAATTCAAGTCTTTAATACAGGAAGATTTTTGAAAATACTATTAATACACTATTATATAGTATCTGTCAGCTTTGTTTCCTCCTTCTGGGTTGGCTCATCTTAATCAGTATTCCATTTTTTCCCTCTGACTTCTGAGATAATTTGTTTAAAGTTTTTATTTCTCTAGCTTCATTTTATTTAAAGTATAATCTGATGGTCTCATCTCCTTTGCAGTTTTTGTTTAAGCAGTCATACTGTCTTTTCTATTTCCTAATCAGAAAGCCATTAGTCTTGCATTGAATTGTGTTTGAGAACTTGAATGAGACATTTTCTAAACATTGCTTCTTATGACACTGCTTAAAATTGACCTTCAGAGTGGTTTTTTCTTTTAAAATATAGCATTTTTATATACTCGTGAGTTTCTTTTTCTTGTTCCTTTCTTCACTGTGATTTCCTCGTATTCATATTTGAGATGAATTATATTTATGTCTTTCAGACCCAGACAAATGAAGAAGAAAAATATTTGATTTTCTGTGGTTTACTTATTTGGTTCATATATCCAGCAGCTTCAGGAGAAAACTGAAGTGGCTAAAGCTCCATGTCATCCAAACAAAAAGTGTGGTCTTCTCTCCCAGATATTCCCTCTACCATGTTTGGCTTGGCATTCTGCCTCCGTACATGTCTTCCATTCTTTATGGGGCATGGTAGTTATCCTTAGAAACCAGCTTTAGCAGTGTCTTCCCTCTGTGCCTTTTTTGGTGGTCTCTGAAGATTATAAACCAAGATCCATTGCCAATTTAGATTCTCCGAAAAGTGTAGCCTGTTGTACCTACTTGTCTTGCTAGAATTGCCAGTGATTCCGTTCCTCTTGATTTGCTATGACCCACCAGCGCTTCCTATCCTCATGCCCCTAAGTGAAGGGATATTAGTGGGGCTCCACTAAGTTCACCTCCTTTATTCCTCATGGCGTCTGTTCTTTCTCACAAAGGGGGCATTACTGTTATGTTTAAACATTTCTAATTCTGGCTCTCTCTACTCTATATGTAGAAGAAAGAAATTCCACTGAGCTACTCAATTGTTGTGTCTATACTTTTTCACTTTTCAGAACTCACAGCACACACACACACACACACACACAGATGAGTGTAGTGAAGTGGCACAATCATGGCTCACTGGGTTCTTGACCTCCCAGACTCAAGCAATAATCCTGCTTCAGCCTTCCAAAGTGTTGGGATTACAGACATGAACCACCATGCCTGACCTAATTTTTAATTTCAAACAAAAGAACGCCTCCCAAACTCACTTTTCCCCTTTGGTCCCTAAATATATTTGTCATATCTGTTGCTAAACATACATTTCCTTTTCCAAAAAAAAAAAAAAAAAAAATTTCTTTGAAGAAAATGATTAAGTGGTTATTACTTTCACAAATCTGGTTAATAATGTATATGCTTCTTTGGGGGGTTGGGGTGTTGGTAGGAAACACCACAGTGATAGGTATGCAGAACCTGTTTTCTAAGAGTATGAACCCTAACTGTAGATGTAAAACATACACAAATGACTAAGATGGAAAATAGAAAATGCCCCAATAAATAGATACCAACAAAGGTTGAAGGAGAGTGGAGCATTTATTGGACTGTATACAGAAGAGGCAATGGAATTTTTAACTGCACCTTGCAAGAGGGGTAGGGTTTCAGGAGTTAATTAGGAGAAAGGAAATAAATTCAGAATTTGAGTGGTGTGCTGGAGAGATCTCATGTATTGGCATATAGTTGGCTTATTAGGATTGTTCATCATGATTTCCACTATAACTTTTTCGTATTTGCAGCTGAAACTTTAGTTTGTTATTACTTTTTAGGGCAATTTGTATCTTGGAATAAATATTTCTTGAATCATTCTTCTATAGTGTTTATGATAAAGTCATAATTTCAGTAGCTTGAATTGACAGTTTTGCAGATATTAGCTTACATCGTTTTTATTAAAAACATTTCTCTTCTCCAACTGTTTTAGGGAAGAACTTGATCAAACAGGAAAGAGTAAATTTATCTTCGTGAACTTTTGTTAGCAATGTTTCACCTACATTTCCACTCTATACAAAATTGGATAGCAACATAATCTAAGAATCTGAATCACTTTAACAAAATATTTTCTTGTTTGTACTGATAGCTTGTTTCCACAGCATTGCACTAATGAAATGAAAAGAAAAAAACAAAACGTCTTACTGCATGAAAGTTTAGTGATGTGTAAGTGCATTTGGCAGCAACATTGCCACTAACCCTCCTTTCTTAATATTTAATTTTCTCCACTACTGATGTTAGTTATTTTTTCTCTTAGAAGAACAAAATTTAAAGAAAAGCAGTTTATTCAAAAAGCTTATATTAGGTATTCTGTTTTTTTTTCCTCTTCTAGTCAGAAAATTGTGACAGTTTAAAAAAAATCAAGGGGAAAATTTTGAATCACTTAGTATTATTGAGTACCAGAATATTTTCATTACTGAGAGATATATAGTCTTATTATATACATTCAAAATAATATGTCATCAAAATAGCATATTTACTCTTGACAGAGTAACTGTGAAAAGGCTTATTTTCTCTCTGCTACATATTTTATTTTATATGTTTAGGATTACTTCAGTGTAACATAATTAACTCAAAAAAGGCCTGTGACTTTATTCTTGAATGCTTAAATGTTGTTAAACCCTAAGATAGTGTAACATCAAAAGAAATGTATTTAAAAATTAGCTAAATCTATGTCCAAATCTGAGCTTAAATAGTGACAAGCTGTATAATCCTGGAAAATTATTTCAATTCACTTCACTTCAGCTTTCCTATGAACAAATGAAAATAAAATAACAACTAGTTTGAAGGGTTGTAGAGACTGAGGTACTTTGAATAACATGTCTAGAATATAGTGGAAGGTTAAATACAGTAACAGCTGTTACTATGCATATTTCACCATTGAGAAATCACATCTTCAACTGATTTTATGGTTGCAGTATTAACTGTATAAGAGTGTGTGTGTGTGTGTGTGTGTGTGTGTGTGTATTTACTTGTTTGTTTAGTGAAGAGGCATTGGATTCCAGTTGGCTAATTAAGCATATGGAACTTTCCTAATGTCAAGGCATTGAAATGACAGAATAAAAGTAACAAGAATAAAAGCATCATATACTATGCAGCAAAAACAAAGGAATCTAGTAGTAGACCCGAATGCTTTAATGTATCTCTAGGGTAGAAACAAATGCACTTGGATTGACATAATACATGAATAAAGGAAAACTTCATACAATTGCTACTCATTAAAAGCTAATGTTTATTGAGAATGCGTATTTCAGGCAGTATGCAAATATGTTACATTCATTATGCTAAATTTATTTTAACTCTCTGAAGCCAATTCCATATGTATTTTCATTTTACAGTGAAGAAAATAAAAGTTAGATATTTAGTCAACAAGGTCACACAACTAAGATAAGTCAGAGTGTCACCTGAAATCAAGGTTAAATACATGTATTTGAGTATAGGTCCTGCATTTAGTGTGAGTATACATATACAATTACTGTGTACATATATACAAGTGCAGAATTAATCCTATAATGCATTCACATGACTTTCTGTTGCGACATAGGAAATTTTAGTGCACTTATACCGTTTCCTCTTCCTCAATTCTCAATACAGTCTCTATCATTACTTTTAGTTAAATCATTAATTAGTTCACTGCAGTGCGAATTAGTGTACCACGATCACATTTATTTTATTTTTCAAACATTGTTTTGTTTCCTCATTTTTATCACATATTTTGAAATCCCCATATCCGTAATACCTTTTTTTTAAAAAAGAATAATTTGCCTGTGTACTATATATTATTGAGTTTCCTGCTTTGTTCCCCAGAGATCTCAATTCGGGGATCCTCAGTCCTTTTACTCCGATTTGGCTTACTCCCCAATTATACTACTGATCTGTCATGTTTCTATTTTTCCACCAGACCCACTGTTTGATGGTTATGAGGCTCTCTTCTTTCTTGGCATATGCTCATGTCATTTAGTGCACTTCAACAACTCCCATAATAGGTTACATGAGAGAAAACTTTTATAAGTCCCTATATTTTCTTAAGTATCTTAATGATTCCTTTACACTTAATTGATTAGTTGGCTTATACAGAATTCTAGGTGGAAAATTATTTTTCCCTTAAAATATTGAAGTCAATGCTCCATTATTTTAGTCTCCCAGGTTGCTATTAAGAAGTCCAATTCAATTCCATTCTGATTGTTAATCCTTTATACAATCTTTTTTTCCTGGAAACCTTTAGCGTCTTCATTTTATCTCTGGTGTTAAAAAACCTGCCTGACAGGGAGTCTTTTTTATCAACTGAGCTACTCAGTTAAGACCTATGCCTTTTATTTTGTGAGTTTTCCCTGTATTCATTTCTTGATAGCTTTCTCTCCTCTTCTCGGCTTTCTTTTCCCTTTTTTT
>NW_016803023.1:390152-392638 GCF_001698545.2 Rhinopithecus bieti | reverse complement strand
ATAAATAAAACTGGAAGAAAATACAGGTTGCCGCTTTATGCATTGAATTTTGTTTTTAGCCAGATAAAAGTTCTTCAATGGAAATAAGTTTTCTTTTGATACAGAAATTAAGTCACAAGATTTTCATGCAACTTTTAAAGCAGTGAATCAACTTATTTTAGTTAAATATTCCTTCAAATATTGGTATTTATTATTGCATGAGTTAGGAAACATTATTCAAAGTGTTTCGATTTTATTGTAGTTTCCATAATCCCTACGTGTCTTGGGAGGGGCCCGATGGGAGGTAATTGAATCTTGGGGGCAGTTACACTTACACTGTTCTCGTGATAATGAATGAGTTCTCACAGGATGTGACGGTTTTATAAGTGGCTTTTTTTGCTTTTCCTCATTATTCTCCTTCCTACCATCAAGTGAAAAAGGACGTGTTTGCTTCTCCTTCTGCCATGATTGTAACTTTCCTGAGGCCTCCCCAGCCATGCTAAACTGTGAGTAAATTAAACCTCTTTCTTTTATAAATTACCCGGTCTCGGATATGTCTTTATTAGCAGTGTGAGAATGGACTAACATAGCATTATGTTTTTACTCTGATAAAAGTCCTTCAACAGAAATAGATATTCTATTGACACAGAAATTAAGTCACAAGATGTTCCTGCAGCTTTTAAAGCAGTGAATCAACTTATTTTAATTAAATATTATTTTAAATATTACATGAGTTAGGAACAAATTATTGAAAGGGTTGACTTTAAGCCTTTAAAGAAAATACAATATACCAAATAATTCTCATTTTAGCTGTAAGTTAATTCTTACAGTTTTCATATTAATATAATAGGTATATACTTAGTAAATTAGAAAAAATAACCATTAACTCAGTAATTTTCATTTGTGATAAATTTATATTAATATAATGATTTGATTTTCAAATAAACTTATTAATATTACCAGGACAGTTAATATCTTAGGCTTATTTTCAACAGGTCTGAAATTTTATAAATAATACAAAAGTTGTATTAAATCAAATAATGCATTTTGCTGCTCCTCTGCTGAAATCAATGTTTTTCCTTTTGAACCAAAATGACTTAGTCCCCAAATTAGCTGACTCCCTACTGGTCACTTAATAACAAATAAAAAAACTTGACTGTGTGTTCCAACTTGAGAGAGAGTATGATGATTAATATTAGGTGTTTCCTTGACTGGATTAAGAAATCCCTAGAAAAATGGTAAAGCATTATTTCTGGGTATGTCCGCCAGAGTGTTTCTAAAGCAGATTGGCCTGTGAGTTGATGGACTGGGTTCGGTAGATCCATCCTCAATGTGGGCAAGTACATCAGAACTCCAGGCTCTCGAGTACACCAGCAGCTCTCCAGGTTCCCAGGCTTCAAACTGTGAATTACACCCTCCATTTCCCTGATTCTGGGGTTTTGGGATTTGAACTGAGCCATAATATTTGCATCCCAGAGTCTTCACCTTGCAAATGGCCTATCATAGACTTCTCAGCCTCCATAATCACATGTGCCAATTTCCCTAATAAATTCCCTCATATGTTTATCTATCTCTATATACCTAATATATTTACATCTATACACATCCTATTGATACTGTCTCTCTGGAGAACACTGACTCATACAGAGAAAAAAAAATTGTCCTTTCCAACATCATTTTTCGCCTTGAGTTTTGAAGAGGCAGTTCCATTACATATAGTCTCATGTGCTTGCCCTACAATAGCATTTTTAACACATGTTTAACACATGTTGTAGGAATTTGGGAAGAAATATCTGTGAAGGAAATTTGTTACTGTAATGCACACCCAATGTGTACTCCCAAAATATCCTATGTTTTAACCTTTATTTATTTTGATTTTTATTATTTTTGTTAATTTCTACTGTATAGAGATCCATTTTAATGCCTCCCATGAAAGAGCATTGTGCCAGGGAATTTACATACAATCTCTCTTAAATTTCAATAGCAAACTTATTTGGTAGCTATTATTTTTTCTCAATTTAAAGGGAAGGGAAACAAGGGTTAGTGTGTTTAATTACTATGCTCATGTCCACATATCTAATTGATAGACTTAAGATGTATGCCTAGCTAGTTCTAGATCCTTGAGGAATTGCCATACTGTTTTCCATAATGGTTGAACTAGTTTACAATCCCACCATCAGTGTAAAAGTGTTCCTATTTCTCCACATCCTCTCCAGCACCTGTTGTTTCCTGACTTTTTAATGATTGCCATTCTAACTGGTGTGAGATGGCATCTCATTGCGGTTTTGATTTGCATTTCTCTGATGGCGAGTGACTGGGTATATACCCAAAGGATTATAAATCATGCTGCTATAAAGACACATGCACATGTATGTTTATTGTGGCACTATTCACAATAGCAAAGACTTGGAATCAACCCAAATGTCCATCTGTGACAGACTGGATTAAGAAAATGTGGCACATATACACCATGGAATACTATGCAGCCATAAAAAAGGATGAGTTTG
>NW_016803023.1:374641-388002 GCF_001698545.2 Rhinopithecus bieti | reverse complement strand
GAGATCACTTGGACTCGGGAAGGGGAACATCACACACCAGGGCCTATCATGGGGAGGGGGGAGGGGGGAGGGATTGCATTGGGAGTTATACCTGATATAAATGATGAATTGATGGGTGCTGACGAGTTGATGGGTGCAGCACACCAACATGGCACAAGTATACATACGTAACAAACCTGCACGTTATGCACATGTACCCTAGAACTTAAAGTATAATTTAAAAAAAAAAAAAAGGTGTGCTTTCTTCACCAATCTATTCTCAGGCCGCAGTAATGTCAGAAGCGACGTGTTCTATAGGGTAAAATTCTGTGAAACTTCTATCGTATGTGAATGAGCAATCAACCTTTAGAGTATTAAACTAGTGATATTTTAACAGTAATTTGTCACAGTTGCATTTAATTATTAAAATATGAAATTGGCATTTTTAATATCCTAATTTCAGAGATGATGTGCCTAACTTATTCTGCATAATGTACCAATAAATTCTCCAAGTACTCAGCCATGTCTACCTCCTTCCAATAAAATCTTAACTTCAAACTCCTTTGTTCATAAACAATTTTAATTATAAGAATTTTCTTTAAAGGACGGTTTTGACTGGGTGCAGTGGCTCAAAAATCTAATCCCAGAACTTTGGGAGACCAAGATGGGTGGATCACCTGTGGTCAGGAGTTTGAGACCAGCCTGACCAGCATGGTGAAACCATGTCTCTACTGAAAATACAAAAAATTAGCCAGGCTTGTTGGTGGGTTCCTGTAATACTAGCTATTCAGAGTGTTGAGGGAGGAGAAATACTTGAACCTAGGAGGCAGAGGTTGAAGTGAGCTGGGATTGAACCACTATATTTCAGCCTGGGTGACAGACCAAGACTCTGTCTCAAAAAATAAATACATAAAATATGTTTTTTGCCAGCTAAATTTTT
This sequence comes from Rhinopithecus bieti, assembly GCF_001698545.2. Classification (NCBI taxonomy): domain Eukaryota; kingdom Metazoa; phylum Chordata; class Mammalia; order Primates; family Cercopithecidae; genus Rhinopithecus; species Rhinopithecus bieti. The sequence continues at coordinate 387,083 of NW_016803023.1, read as the reverse complement.
CCTCAAAATGTCTAAATAGACTCTATATCAGAACCTAAATTCAAAACAACACTCTAAAACTAGAAATTAAGTATTTTGATATAAATTTATAATTTTATGACATTATAAAAGATTAAGTTCCCAAAAATAAAAGTATAATATAGCAATGAGAGAAACAGAAAGACCCCTGCAAACCATATACACATAATTGTCCTAACCATATATCTTTATATACATTTTCACACTTATGTCCCTAATGGAAAAGTTGCAATAGGGTTTATAAATCAGTATAGTACTATAAAATAGTATAATACAAAATAGATATTGCTGCCAGAATTCATGGAATCTTAGATAGTTATATTGCCTTCATCTTCAGTTAAGGGCTATTAACTTTTTATAATTGATCCACATTACTGTATATGGAATATGCTTTGAGAACATACAGTAGGTATAATTCCTTACATCAATAAATATATGAGACATTGAAGTTAAAGGATAATTACAAGTATTTCAAATTCTCCCTATATCTGGCCCACCACTACTCTGCAAAATCCCTAACCCAACACCTGAGCATTCCAAAGAATACAAGGCCATCACATGAATGTATTTTCATGTGCTTTTTTGCCCCCAGTCCTAGAGATGAACTAATATATGCACAGATTTAAGTTGCCTGGGTTTGAATCCAGTCCTGCAGCCCACTACTGGGGATCTGGACCTCACGCACATTATCTGTAAAATTAGGATCTCAATAATGCCAATTTCATATCATTATTCCAAGGATTAAATGTCTTAAAAATAATCGGCAAATCACTTAGAACATGCCTGGTCTATAAGAAACAGTACATATTTTTTACTTAAAATAATGCCAAATTTTAATTGATTATGGGTAGTTATATATCTTTTTCATTAACTTGACATATGTTAGTTTTTGACAATTAAAGATATTTATTTTAGCCAAAATATGCGCATTTAGTGCATAAAGGTATTTAGTTTACTCAAAACTTCTGTTCTCACATAAAATCAAAATGCATGCTAGTCCCAAATGTATTCACATGGAAACCATTGTTCCTCCAGCTAGTGGGGAAATTTCTCATGCTCTTGCCTCACTGCTCAATCCCTCACTTCCTGGAATTGTTCTCCGTCGATGAAGCTTAGGGTGACTAGATGTTATCAGTCTTGCATTATTAACAAATATATAATTTGTATTATATTTTAGTCATTGGGTTTTTTGTGTCCCCACAGATTCTAGCGTGATATTGAGCACCTCAATTCTTGCATAAACTTTTGTTTGGATTTGTTGATTGGCCGGTTTTAATTAGTCTTGCTACCACTTGCTATGATAAGCCAGCTTTTTAAAAAAAATATATCTATCTCTTCTCTTCTCCACTACAGATTGTCACCACTATAAGCTCTTAATGAGTAAAGAGCTTATCTTTAGTTCCTTATCTCTTTTGATAAAAGTAAAAAAAAAAAAAAAGGAAAGGTACAAAACTAAGAATTCTCTGTGTGCATATATTTGATTTCATCCATCAGTTCATGTCTCAATATGATGTCACTTTGCTGGAACCTTCCATTCCTCAGTGTCACTTTCAGTTTTCTCTCTGAAGGGGACAACATGGAGAAGCAGCTAATTGTACCATAGTACCCTTGTGTAACTCCTTTTTCCTGATTCACAGACATGCTTGGAAGAGTTGATCTACAACTTTATTTCACAGGTATAGCATGTACAATCTTTGAACACCTGAATAAAATGGATGACTGAAACAACTAATAAATCAACTAACATAATTAATTTTTATTTAGAGTAATTTGATATATTCACAGAGATAACTGTATTACTGCATAATTTAGGAATAGGTAAAAATTTAGCACATGAAACCAAAGTAGAAATATAAATGGAAGCCATATTCTCCAATGATGTGAATGCATTTAAAAGCAAGTTGGGGAGGCTGAGGAAGGAGAATCGCTTGAACCAAGGAGGCAGAGGTTGCAGTGAGCTGAAATTGCATCATGGCACTCTGGCCTAGGCAATAGAGGAAGACTCCATCTCAAAAAAAAAAAAAAAAAATCAAGTTGGATATAGGTGTGATTTTAATTTTTACCTGCCCCAAATAAGATAAAAATGTCACTGCCCACATGGGTTGTGATCTACATACTAGCAAAATCAACTGACAGGCTAATCTAAACTGAGAATAAATACATTTCCTTGGTGGGGGAGGGGGACACACATAAATGTTCACAAATATTCATCCTTACACACATGCCAATATACCTGCTTAATATTGTCTTGGATTTCTAAGTTATAGTTCAGGCTGCTATACAAAAATACTGTAAGCTGAATAACTTACAAACAGAAATTTATTTCTTGCAGTTCTGGAGGTTGGGAAGTTCAAGATCAAGGATCCAGTAGACTCAGTGTCTGGTGAGGATGCACTTTTTCATAGATGGAGCCTTCTCACCGTATCTGCTCATAGTGAAAGGGGTCCCTTTTATTAGGACACTAACCTCACTGATGAGAGCTCTGACTTCATGACCTAATCACATCCCAGAGGTCTAATCTAATACCATTCACACTGGCAATTAGGTTTCAACATATGAATTTTGGGGGGATGGAAATATTCAAACCATAACACACACCTATATTCTTACAGATCAGGTAGGTACTACTGGTAAATATGTATTCAAATTGTTATTTTGAGCTTCTTAAAACTATCACAAGAGATTTCAAAACGTAAGAGATTGGCAACAGGATCCTATAGGCCATGAAATCCAAAAGGCTAAAATATTACCTTACATCTCTCAGGACTGTGGATATGTAAAGCACCTAATAGCTCTGAAATTTCAGCTTCTGTAAATGGCTACAAGGCTGTGAGTCACAACTGAGACACACTGAGTCCAAAGCCCTCTCTCCTATCCTCTCATTGTTAGCCATAACCTCAGGTGTTCTTCCACACCTCTTGGCTGTACTCTCTAGCTGTAGGACAAATATATGAGGCACTTTACAAACTAAGAAGAATTGTTGCCATTCTGGGAAACAAATGAAATTGAGAATATAGCAGAAAATCTACTTTATTTGGTCTATCACAATTTAATCTTCAGCTCTAACAGTTTATTTGCTAATCCTACTTGACTAAATTCTTGCAGAGGTCTTTAATCTGTAATGATATTTATATCAATGCCCGCAAGCAGTGCTATAGTTAATGGTGTGTTGTCATTTCCATTATAAACTCCCTATTGCACGAGTAACAGGAGAACTAAGAACCTGTGACTTTCCTAGCTGAGGGCACATTTCAATGCTCTTCTAAATTACAGTATTAGCCAGAGCACTTTTGTCAGGCAGTATTTTCAGGCCATTTAAGAAATCGCATTAAAGGGGAAAAAAGAAATCAAAACTCTATTCACTATCTTAACAGTCAAATAAATGTCTGTAGGTAAAATTTCTTCTATTTTTGTAGTTTCACATATGTTAAGCATGTATTTACAAATAGTAAACATATTTACAAGCAATTTTGTTATTTGATTACTGAAATATTTTCTTTAGCATCTACCTTTAAGTAAGTAAAAAACTTTATAAGCATGCGGAACCTCTTATACACATTTTTTAAAAAAACTTTAAACAATCTACTACCATGTCTGGAGAGGCATGAATGAGAAATATTACTAACATATTTTAATAAAAGAATTTTGTAATGTAAACATTGGAAGAAGTTGATAATTATAATTTTAATGTTGAAATGGATAAATATGACCATAATATTCTTTTCACTGAATAAATTATACAGCTGAGCATTTCATTGTGATGTTACAGTCTTGCCTTGCTTAATGGAGCAGAATGTAGAACCAATGGTTCTGGTCTCTTCTTGACTAAGCTGCTATAGTTTCTGTGGGATGATAGCCCTTGAGAGAATAGTCTTGCCTTAGTAAAACTTGAATATTCTACAACGAATGAGCAATAGAAAAAAATGAATCAAAAAAGAGTTAAATTTTTTAATTAAAATTAGTGACAGGAAGTAACATATTATATGAGCCTGCACCATTAATTTAAATATTCTTTAAAAAGTGGTACATGAAGGATCTAATGTGTATAATTTTCGAAGATAAATTTCTTCCGTTATACAATTCTATGGTAGGACAGAGGACGGAGTTGCTAGGACGACTGCCCTGTCTATTCCCCTTTAACTTCCCGTAGTCAGTGTGTCTGTGGGGACTCACTAGGAGAATTAGGCACAGAACTTCACCAAGCCCGTGGCTGTCTCTGAACAAATTTAAACCCTTCTGTGATGGTGTTATTTTGAACAATTTTTTTTTTTTTTTTTTTTTTTTTTTTTTTTTTGAGACGGCAGTCCTTGCTCTGCCGCCCAGGGCTGGAGTGCAGTGGCCCGCTCTCAGCTCACTGGCAAGGCTCCGCCTCCCGGGTTCACGCCATTCTCCTGTCCTCAGCCTTCCCCAGTAGCTGGGCACTACAGGCGCCCGGCCTCGTCGCCCGGCTAGTTTTTTGTATTTTTTAGTGGAGACCGGGTTTCCACCATATTAGGCCAGAGATGGTCTCATCTCCTGGACCTCCGTGATCGCCCGTCTCGGCCTCCCAAAGTGCTGGGATTACAGGCTTGAGCCACCGCGCCCGGCCTTGAACAATTTGTTTTATGATTTGTTCCTCTTAAAAAAGTCGCTTAAAAATAAAAATCTTGGCTATTTTGTTGTTTTTTTAAAAAACTTATTATATACTTTCCTGTATATAAAGAGAACATATTGAACATCATTTAAACTGTCATAGATAATTTAGTCAGAATTCATATTATTGTCTTATGATCTGATACAACAATTACGATAAATGACCTTACACTGTGCTGTGTTTGTGGTTCTGATGTTTTGCTTTTGTGGATATTTTTCATACTTTGCCTCGATGCTTAGCTGTAGGCTGTTATATTAGTATTTTACTTCTTTCATTGAAACTATTTGTCTTTCTATTTACTTTAAGTCAATTTAGTTATGTTGATTTTTCAAAACAATCTTACTTTATTTCTAGTCTACTAACAACTCAGAAAAGGCTGTTAGAAATACATTTAAAACAAGGTTCCATAGCTATGAATGAGAAACTGAGTGGATTAAGTGCTTGGGAATTACTCCGCATATTGAGTGACATGACTTATGACTCTTCAAAAGTTTTCTTGCTTCTTAGTCCACGTACTTTGTATATTTGGAGAATTATTGAAAGCTACGAATGTGAGTTGTCATAACATAAGAGGGCTAATTTTAGACTCTATTCATGTATTAAAATACTAAGAGAATCTTATGAAGATACCTCCAGTAATTCCAATACAAAAAAGTTTCAAATAGCTGTTTTGAGGTTTTATATTCAGTTTAGAAGTCAGTATATATCTACCAAAGTCTTTTACTTTGCAGTTAAAAAAACCATAACTCAAAGTAAGTAATTATAAAAATCTAAGGAAAATGAATATCTAAAGTAACACCTAAACTATGTAAGTCATGAACAATGTTCATCATGGAAGCATTGCATTGGTAATTGTGAAAAATTATTACTGGACATGCATACACAGTTTCAAGTGTAATGCTAGCTTACATGGATTGTGGCCTTGCTATGGCTCAGACACTGTTCTAAGAAGTTGTCATTTAGTAACTTTTAAAAGTCTCACAACAAACCCTAGAATGTGGGTACTATCCTTTTAAAGATAAGGAAGCCAAAGTCTGCGAGGATAGAAAATCCCCCACTTCATGATCCCAGAAGTAATAAATTCTAGCCCAGGTAGTGCGAAAACAGAGCCTCTTACCCATTATGTGCCTTAAGAGAAAATACACAAAAAGACATTTCTCCAGCAGAACATTTTGATCCCATGAAAGCCATAGTTATTATGACTATAAGAAACAGAAAGCCAAAATCACCACCCCCAAGTTTGCATATTTTATGATTAGAGCTCTTTTAATCAATGTGATTGTTTAAAAGAATGGATAAAATGCCAGAGATATAATTAGGGGACTTTTTTCTTTTCTATTTTCTATGTGCTTTTGAGCATATATGTAGACATAATACAAATAAATGTAATTTTAAATAAATTTAAGGAAAAAATGACAAAAAGTTGAATATGCAAAAAATTACAAAAACTATAAGCCAGATGCAGAAAACAAACTTTGTATGTTCTCATTTGTGGGTCCTAATAGTTAACACAATTGAACTCATGGAGATAGAGTAGAAACATGGTTATCAGAGGCTGGAAAGGTTAGTGGGGTGGTTGGGGGGAGGTGGGGATTGTTAATGGGTACAAAATAATAGTAACAATGAATAGACCTAGTAACTGATAGCATAGCAGGTTGACTATAGCCAATAATATATTTACTATACATTTTAAAACAACCAAAAGAATTTAACTGAATTGTGTGTAACACAAGGGATAAATGTGTGAGGGGATAGATACTCCATGTACCATGAAGTGCTTATTACACATTGCACACCTGTATCAAAGTATCTCATGTACCCCAAAATATACATACCTATTATGTACCCACAAAAATTAAAAATAATTACAAATACTGGTGACATAATGGACAAACAATTGGTTTTTCCAGTAATATAGATACATAAGAGACATACCCAAATGGTTGTGATATACCTCAGAGAGATCCATTCCCTGCCAGCCCTTCATCATATTTAAAAGCCCAGTGGGTTAGTGATTGAATTGGACTTAGTACCCAATATCTGAGGTTTTTACGGTAATTAAGATTAGACTCTTTTACTCTACTTTTTCTAGATAAGTTCAATTGAATACAATTCTTTGATTCTTCTAGTGTCATCAATCATCCATCTGTGGAACACACTAGGTAGATGACTCAGTCTCTCTGTCCTCACTTCCACACTCTTTCCCTGCTCCCTGAATCCAGAATCTTGAGATTTAAAGGATCTGCTAAAATTTCCCCCGATTCGGTCTACTCTTGGCTAGAAAATGCATAGAATTTTATTCAGTGGGGCATAGAGGAAAGTCAGAGACTATTGAAAATATGGGGAAAGTCTGTATATGCTCCCTCTCCCATACTCAAAATCAAATATTTTCATCATGAATCAGAAAAATGATCCCATGGATAGACATCTAATCTATCCTTTGTATAGAAACATCTTGCCATGGGAGTGCTATATAAGAATTGGCTGTGGTAAGATTATCAGTATCCAACTAGCTGAATCAGTCCCTCTCACCAAGAAGGTTTTAGGAGGTGAGCCATTAATACTGTATCTGCTAATTGGTTGCATTATTGTAATAGACAAGATATACTTTTACTGAAGTATAAACTGCATCGGTAGCCATTTTAAAAATTTAAAGTGACATTTCCATGTCACTATTAAGAGTTAGTAGCCACTCCCCCTGTCCCTTGTATTTGCCAAGCACTGGACTGACTGCTTTATACATCAATCCTTATATCAATCTTGAATATTAAGCTGAAGCCTTTCCTGGAGAGGCTTCCCTGTGCTTGTGACTACTGTACTTAATTGCATCAACACCTGTGCTACACAAGCAACCTGTAGCCCTAAGCAACAAACCAATGGTAGCATATATCAATATGTCATTAAGTTATCAACATTTCCCCCACATACCCTCCTTTTCTGACACATTTACTTTAAGGAAGAAGTAACTGTCTTAGTAGAAATACGAAGTTTAACCACCAAAATCTGCATTCCCTTAATGAAAAGTTCAAGAACATTAACCTAGGTATAGGACAGAAAGTTTCCAAGAATATGCATTTGCTTTGGTCCCCATATTAATAATAGGATAAGAAAAATCCCCCAGATGGAAAGTTGAGGGAAAAAAAGAAAAGAGCTGAAGAAGATATAAGTTATGCACTGAAGGATTCTCTCAAAAGGAACTTTAAGGGCCTCTTTATTCATGGAGGGCTCCAAAAGAGAAAGGAAATAAGATCTCACATAAGTTTTTAAATACAGCGGTAAAGACAGCAGTCCCCTTTTCCCATCAGGAACTCTCGGAGGTAACTGCCTCACCCTGGCCGGAGCCACCATGGGTGGCTAAGAAGTCCCAGAAGGCTATGTGGGCTTCAGGAAAAAAAAAAAAAGGGGGGGCATGAGACGGTTCAGAGAGATGTTGTTAAGAAGTAACCAAAATTTCTGGTTCCCAATTTTGGCCTTGCAGTTATTAGTTTTATAACTACCCTAGCTTGTGGTTCTGCAAAAAGTTAACCAGTCCTTCAGCTGATGGATAATTCGATCTTAGCATTAATGTCTACCAGAATTCTTATGCTTTTTTGCTTGCATGGTGAAGTCTCTCTGTAGGTACCAAAATGAAAGCATAAAACAACTACCTTATCTTAAAAGGGAAAGGGAATTTATTAGATGAAAAAGTATATTATAGCACAGAACATTATACTGATTCTGAAATACCTTGCATTCCATATTTCCAGTTGCCTAAATTCTGTACTTTATGAGTTGGTTTTAGATATTCTTCTCTACAACCTTGGCCTGTCTTTCTTAGACAATTAGAAAAAGGAAATCAAAATGCCATGTTTCTGAAGAATAAGTGGTAAAGGGCTACATTCATTTTTATGGCTCATTTGTAATAAATTCTTTGATGTAAGCTAAAGAAAGGTCAATATGGCCATGCTCTTATGCTTGTTTACAAGTAAGAAATAAAAAGAAGCAGAAGAAGTCAGGTTAGAATGTAAATATGCCCCTGATTAAGTCATGGCCTGGCAGAAGTGGAGGAAAATGCCAGAAGCCAAAATTACCTTCCAACTATCTAAAAAGGTGGGTCCAGTGGGAAGCACCAACGTCTCTTCTATTACTCATCCTTTGGGACAGAGTCAGTTGCCTTGATTACACAGGTCCTTTTTCCCATCTGGGGAAAAGGGCAAATACGTTCTAGCTTGTCTCTGCCATAGTAGAGCCACCTGAATAAAATAGCACCTTGTTTGGGAACAAGCTCTCATTCCATCTATCTACCAGGTGGAATTCAATTACGCAGATAGGTTTCTTGAGAGGAAAACTGGTAGTACAGAGAAGTAATAGCAGCTTTGAAGCCTACTTGTCAATTTTTGCCTGAATTCTGAAGATGGTTGAATGGCAGCTGGGAGAAGAATTGGGAAGAAATAGGTCATGGTATCTGTTTCATAGTCCTCTCTGTTTTCTATGCTGGAGGATCCTCCTTACTAAGCAAAAGCAACTTCACCTGCAACAACTAGTCAGAGAAAAGCCATCTTTATGAGGGAGAGGAGGAAAGATTTCAATACAGCACACCTAGGCAGTTCACCTGAACTAATGAGAAAAAAGCCTTAGCTCAGTTGTCTTGCCTTACCGAGTTTTCCCGCAGCCAATTCTTTAATGTTATCTTAAGCAGTTTATTTTGTTTAATTATCTAGTTCCATTACAAAGTAGGATGACTTTGCTCAAAATTGCACTTAAAAATTACCTTCAGAAGTGTTATTTACTATGTTCACGGAAGAGTTTGCTTTGTAGGTTTTATAATATTCATAGAAAATGATGTACGCTTGTTTGCATTTAATTTAGACTGAAGAAATAGATAAAAGGGGAGGTTGACAAAACCCACAGGATAGTATTAAGAAAATGAGGCAGAATAATGCCATTGAAGAAATGCAAATTTTCAAAGTCCATTAGTGCTGTTAATAGAGAAGTAGAAGGAAAAGCATCAGCTACCTGATGGGTAAACAGACTGCAACTTACCCGCAAACGCTGAGTGCCAGGCCTTTGACTTAAATAAGTATTCTAAGACTTCACAGACTCAGAAACATGTTTTAGACTGTCTTAGTTAGTTTGGCTGCTATAACTGCCATACCCTGCATGTCTTATAAACAACAGGAATTTCTTTCTTACATTTCTGGAGGTGGGAAATTCAAGGTACAGGACAGGCAAGGAGAGAAAGAAGGAGGAGCAGGGAGAGAGGGAGTTCTGTAGGTTCCTTTTATAAGGGGACTAATCCTATCAGGTGCCCTCATGATACTTAAATACCTCTCAGTGGGCTCACTTCCTAATACCATCACATGCTAGAGTTAGGATATTAAATGTGAATTTTGGGAGACACACACATTTAGTTCATATCACAGACATTCATTAATTAAAATTAATGTTTGCCTTTTGCTACACAGAAGGCAAAATTAATTTTTCTTCTGTGACTGAGGTTGACCTATATAACTAGTGGACTTACCTTGCTGCAGACTATTTGACTGAAGGATTAGGTTACAGTGACATTTACAGTTATTGGGTTTTCCTTGTTTCTAGAAAATTCTGTAATCTACATGATGTTTCAAATAAAATTCACATCAAAATATTACAAAACTCTTAATAAAAAGTAGAAAATTTAAAGAACATCATCAGCAGCTCACTATGTCTTTTGTAAAATTTCTGGTTTTATGTGCAAATGGACCTTTTACCACTTCTACATATTTATACTGGAGGGGTTTTTTATTAGTTTTTATTTTTATTATTTTTATTTTTTTAGAAAATGGGATACCTTTGAGAAAAGCCAATCAGTGATTCTCCTGAAGAAAAAAAAAAAAGTGATCTTTTATATTCACACTATCATTTAAATAAATCCAGGCATCAAAATAGTTATGTGAAGACACCTGAACTTCAACTTAATAAGGCCCTGTTCATTATATACAGCTGTGAGAGACAGCGCTATGCTATTTTCCTGAGAGGCAAGTCAATCAAATGTGTTAAACGCCTAAATTGTAAAATGCAATGCAGCAATGAAAAAGTTCAAAATAATATGCAAGTAGGAATCACCTTAAGTTCACCATTTAATTGGGGACACAGAACATATACACATGGAAATAAAATCCAACATTATTACAACTCTTTACTGACACAGAAACTAAGTACAAATGTACTACTAGTATAATTAAGTGGCCATCTCAAGCTACTTGCTAACTTCCTAATTCCTAACTTCCTAAGAGGCAGTGATTTTGTAAGTGACTTTGACATTAAAAACAAACTGGTTCAATAAGAAATTGCTCAAGTAGATCTGTTTTTGTTTGTTTCCTTTCTTTCAGTAACCTATTAAGCACATTTAGGCAAGATTATTCTATTACTTGATTAAGTGATTGCTGTCTGGTGTACTAAATATATCTATTACTCTGCTCTTGCATTGTGGGTAATGTTGGCAAAAGTATTTATGTAGCTGTCCCTATAATCTTTTAGGGAAAATGAACAATTTCACTTGTACTGTCAGCACACATTAGGCAAAAACAAAGAATCTCTGTTTCCTTCTACTACTATGCCCATCAGCTACACCTGTGATCGTGGCTGTTAAGTAGAATTTTTACCAAAACTAGCAATTACAGTTATATGCCCCATAATGATGTTTTGTTCAACTACAGAATGTACATACCAAAGTGGTCCTATAAGGTTATATTACTGTATTTTTACTCAACCTTTTATATGCTTAGATATATTTAGATATGTAGATGTTTCTCATTATGTACATAGGTGTTCCTTGATATGTTACAATTGCCTACAGACTTCAGCACAGTAACATGCTGTACTGTTATAACCTAGGAGCAATAGGCTATGTTATATAGCCTAGGTGTGTAGCAGGCTGTAACATCTAGGTTTGTGTAAGTACAGTTTGTTATGTTCTCAGAATGACAAAGTTGCCTAAGAAAGCATTTCTCAGGATGTGTTGCTGCCATTAAGTGAGGCATGATTGTATATTTGGAAGTTCATTGACATCAAGTAAAATTTATTCTTACTAAGTCCTTCTGTACTATTCTTCCTTTACCCTAAGGTATAAATTAAGCTGATAACTCATTAAGGCTGTGTTCCTCAATTGGATCTGCCAAACAATATTATCGGGTATTTAGCAATGTAAGACTCTCATAGGCAAATAAACTTGAGAAAAGCCACTGAATATTTTCTCCTTTTGGATAATCTTTTTATTATTATTATTATACTTTAAGTTCTGGGGTACATGTGCACAATGTGTAGGTTTGTTACATATGTATACATGTGCCATGTTGGTGTGCTGCCCCCATTAACTCATCATTTACATTAGGTATATCTCCTAATGCTATCCCTCTCCCGTACCCTGACCCCACAACAGGCCCCAATGTGTGATGTTCCCCTTACTGTGTCCAAGTGTTCTCATTGTTCAATTCCTACCTATGAGTGAGAACATGCGGTGTTTGGCTTTTTGTCCTTGTGATAGTTTGCTGAGAATGATGGTTTCCAGCTGCATCCATGTCCCTACAAAGGACATGAACTCATCCTTTTTACTGGCTGCATAGTATTCCATGGTATATATGTGCCACATTTTCTTAATCCAGGCTATCATTGATGGACATTTGGGTTGGTTCCAAGTCTTTGCATGTGCCACAATAAACATACATGTGCATGTGTCTTTGTAGCAGCATGATTTATAACCCTTTGGGTATATCCCCAGTAATGGGATCGCTGGGTCAAATGGTATTTCTAGTTCTAGATCCTTGAGGAATC
>NW_016803023.1:369365-374088 GCF_001698545.2 Rhinopithecus bieti | reverse complement strand
CAGGGACAATTTGACTTCCTCTTTTCTTAACTGAATACCCTTTATTTCTTTCTCCTGCCTGATTGCCCTGGTCAGAACTTCCAACACTATGTTGAATAGGAGTGGTGAGAGAGGGCATCCCTGTCTTGTGCCAGTTTTCAAAGGGAATGTTTCTAGTTTTTGTGCATTCAGTATGATATTCGATGTGGATTTGCCACAAATAGCTCTTATTATTTTGAGATACATCCCATCACAACCGAATTTATTGAGAATTTTTAGCATGAAGGGCTGTTGAATTTTGTCAAAGGCCTTCTTTTCATCTATTGAAATAATCACGTGGTTTTTGTCTTTGGTTCTGTTTGTATGCTGTATTATGTTTATTGATTTGCGAATGTTGAACCAGCCTTGTATCCCAGGGATGAAGCCCACTTGATCATGGTGGATAAGCTTTTGATGTGCTGCTGGATTCAGTTTGCCAGTATTTTATTGAGGATTTTTGCATCGATGTTCATCATATTGGTCTGAAATTACCTTTTTTGTGTGTGTCTCTGCCAGGCTTTTGGTATCAGAATGATGCTGGCCTCATAAAATGAACATTAGCATATTGTAGACACTGAACAGAGAAATTTGTTTGTCTTCATTTGGCCCATTGTTTTTCCATATGTGATTCAACCTGTAGCATTTTTATTTTGTAAAATTCCTATTATGCTTAGGAATGAATCCAAGGAATATAGTTATAGAAATGCTGGAATCAAATATAAACTTTTCTTATTGTGGAAGGTGGACTTTAAAGTCTCAGCTTGTAGTGGAGAAGCATGAAGTAAGAGTCAGAAAAGAGAAGATGGTAATCAAGGGCTTCTCTCTGTCACTCAGTCTTTTTAGGTATGGGCAAACTGCCTTTGTCATCCATCCCATTATGCCCAGAGAGCATCTGAGTCGTCATTACAGAGGACCTTCTCAAGACGTAAAAGTGTATTTTGTAAACTCTGTGGTGTAAAATTGAAAAACAAAAGTGAATTTCAAAAAATTATTATTAATGGAACTTTAAACACAGTGCTTTTGTATCATAAAACTTAGATATCTACATTGAAGGTGGATAAAAAAGGGAGTGAATGTGAACAAATGGAAAGGACCTTTGGATCTGAGATGTAAAGAACTGTTTGAATCCTTGCTTAGACATTTTCTATATCTGAATCTCATTCTTTATTTTTCACTTTCTATGTATGTAGAGCTGGTAAACAAATGAAAAAAAATGGTATAGAATATGTGGTAAATACGTGCCATGTATTATTACTACACATTTTAGTCCTAAATATCTAAACACTACTTTCTCTTGGATAAAATATCATGGAACTAGAGATTCAAGAAAATGTTACAAAGTTATACAGAAAAATAATTCCAAATTACTAAAGGACTAGAACACACACATAATTTTTAAATAAAGTGAATTTTAAAAAAATATCTGAAACACTAATGTGGTATAAATATCATTGTCTATGAAATGGTATAACTGCATGGGGCTTCCTAATAGAGTACAAAAGTTATTATGCTGCAAGTACTGCATTGAAATTATATGTTTTTATATGTAATCGTCATATAATCCTTTATGTGAAAAGAAGCTTAAGATACCTAATCCCTTGTGGAGAGTAGAGAATGCCAATAGTGGTTGAGAACTTGCATTTCCAAAAAATGTGTTCAGTTTACAGTGAAAGTTTCAGGGTCTTGTGAGCAAAAACATGTGTATCTGATGTGTGCATGTGTGTGTCTTCTAAAAGCAAAGCAGGAATCCAGCATTACAGAATATGTTAGGAGAAAGCAAATGGGGGATAAATGCATTTAGGTAGACTTATTTTTTTTAAGTTGGACTTTTTTTTTTAACAGTAGTTAAAAACACTTTGCAAATAACACTAAGGCTATAAAAGAGGCAAATAATAGGGTTCATGTGTATAAAGATATTTTGTTCTTATTTGTGAATTAGAATAATTTGGTTTTGACTTAAAATCTTAAGCTATGAATTTCATCTTGTTATAAATATAATGTACATAAATTGGACCATCCTATGAAGTTCAGTCAAGATTCTGGTACACAGGTAGTAATTATTATAAAACCCCTCTACAAAATCATTCCAGCATTGTCATTTACAGGTTATATTAAAATGTAAGTGGAGGTCCCTTTTAAACTTCAGAAAGTTAAAAACAAATACCATTCAATCCAGCAATCCCATTACTGGATATACACTCAGAGGAATATAAATTGCTCTATCATAAATACATATGCATGCATATGTTCGTTGCAGCATTGTTCACAATAGCAAAGACATGGAATCAATCTAAATGTTCATTAATGATAGATTGGATAAAGAAAATGTGGTTTCTTTACACTATGGAATAACTATGCAGCCCTAAAAAAGAATGGGATTATGTTCTCTGTGGGACAGGGATAGAGCTGAACATGGATGGATCCTTAGGAAACTACTCAGGAACAAAAACCCAAATGCTGCATGTTTTCACTTATAAATGAGAGGTAAATGATGAGAACACATGGACACAAAGAGGGGAACAACACACACTGAGGCCTTTTGGAAGGTTGAGGGTTGGGGGAGGGAAAGGATCAGAATAAATAACTATTGGGTACTAGGCTTAATATCTGACTGATTAAATAATGTGTACAACAGACACCCATGACACATGTTTACCTATGTAATAAACCTGTATGTGTACTCCTAAACTTAAAATAAAAGTATATAAAAAAAGAGAAAATGTTTCCTTTAGGGCAAAATTTCTAGTCACTTTATTGAGGTAGTGAAAAACAAGTTCCTATTTCACTTAGCTGAAGCCTTAGGCTTAATTAATTAGGGATTAACCAAGAGAGATATAAGCAAAAAGCTTGTATGAAGGGTAGTTATGGAGAATTATTACCAGAAACACATACAAGAAAATGTTTTATATGTGATGTGTTCTATCAAAAGACATCTACTATTAATTTTTGTGAAACTCACAAAATAAAAATGTTTCTGCCCACTACAGAAAACCTATTGACTACATTAATATCTAGGGTCAAATAAATGGAGCCACCTTGTCTATAACATGTCAAAGAATGGGCTATTTTTACAGACAAGGCTGATAAGAAAATCATAGAAAATTACAGACAGAAGGAATTTTATATGAATTCTCTCATTATATACATAAGAAAATAAGATCATAGACGAGAAATTAGTGACTGTGCTAAGATTAGAACTTCAGTCTCCAGATTCCCAGTAAAACTTTGTTTGATAAAAAGGAAAATTTTCAATATTTAAACCAAGCCTGATTTTTCACCTCTTTATGATTCTGTTTTATAAAACTTTAATTACAAATGTTCTACTCACCTTTAATTTACTTGCACAATGACTTGGGAGGCCTTCTTTCCTGATGTACTTAACTTGTCATCTCTTATTTCTGAGATACATAGTAATGAGACTGTTACTATAGTTAGGATACCTAAAATATCTTAAATCTTAAACGTACTTTTATGCTTCATAGGCCAACCTAGAACATGTGACTGTCAGTTCTTTCCCTTGGTAGCATTTGTTTGTAGTGAAATATTGGATATTTTTTTTTTATTTTGATTTAAAACAAAGATTTGGATTCACCAGGATTATTTAGACTGGATTACTTAGAAAACAGGTATGTTATCTTCTCCTTTTAGTTTCATCTTTCTTATTTTTCATTGTCTGTGTATTGTGAAAATATTGAGGGCTCCTTGAAGGTAGAATGAGTTCTATTGTTTTGCAAATCCCACAGTGTGTCTCATAAATGCCTCATCCCTAGCAAAAATCTCATGAAATTCTGTTATTTTGATGCCTGACTCATAACACAAAAGGTACATGTAAATTTTTCCTTTCTTCCTTATTCTAACATACTTAAGCATTTTGATTTTTTTTTCTACTATCCATTAAGGCATGGATTATTTAACAGAGATGGTTTTGTAAAATACGTAACACAGATACACATAAATGAATGTTAAACTTAGAACCAAAACAAAAGCATAAGTAATTGCTTTATTCTATTCAAAGATGAAAAGACAAATAATATTTAAAAGATAGCTAAAATATGCTTCTATGTGCCCATGATAAAGAAATTTCACAACTACATTATTGTCATCTAAAACAAAATATGTACTAACCCAGGTGCAAGTGGTTTGACTGAGATTTCTTAAAATCTAAGATGACTTTCATACCTTTTAAAACCATTCTCCAGTGTTGTTTTAATTTTCGCCACTATCTCTGAGACTGTGCAGCTGCAGCTGGAAGCATAACAATAGTTCAGCTTACTGGCATCTATTTCCTGATTTAGAATCAACAGGGAAATAATTGTCAAGACTTGAAATGGAATGCATACAATCGTCGTATTTAAAATTAATATGAAGCTATTTAATTCAAACACCTAGAGATTTTTTTAAGCAATAATTCAGCATTTCTCCTTGGGAATAGCTAAATTTGAATTTAAAGATTTCATGGACTGACTTTAATTTATGGGGAACTTTATGAGGAATTTATAGCACATACAATTATGAATAGCACATAATCTTGCTAAAATAATTTTAAAAGTTACTGATTATGTATATTATGTTTTAATTCTTATTTATTGTAATTTAATTATAAATATGTAGTTAAAAATAATTCTATGGTGTATATATATATGTATAGTTAAATTGTTATAAATGGTCAATATGAACAGAATGATACAAATTTGAAAATAAAAAT